>NC_134687.1:273500674-273594048 GCF_050947455.1 Rhinoderma darwinii | reverse complement strand
TATCCTGAGAGGTGTAGTACCACAGTCATACATAATAATACAGTTACATGTCATAGAGTATCCTGAGAAGTGTAGTACCACAGTCACACATAATAATACAGTTACATGTCAGAGTACGCTGAGCGGTGTAGTACCACAGTCACACATAATAATACAGTTACAAGTCATAGAGCAAACTGAGCGGTGTAGAACCACAGTCACACATAATAATACAGTTACGTGTCATAGAGTACGCTGAGAGGTGTAGTACCACAGTCACACATAATAATACAGTTACATGTCAGAGTACGCTGAGAGGTGTAGTACCACAGTCACACATAATAATACAGTTACATGTCATAGAGTACGCTGAGAGGTGTAGTACCACAGTCACATAATAATACAGTTACATGTCAGAGTACGCTGAGAGTTGTAGTACCACCGTCACACATAATAATACAGTTACACGTAATAGAGTACGCTGAGAGGTGTAGTACCACAGTCACACATAATAATACAGTTACATGTCATAGAGTACGCTGAGAGGTGCAGTACCACAGTCACGCATAATAATACAGTTACATGTCATAGAGTACGCTGAGAAGTGTAGTACCACAGTCACACATAATAATACAGTTACATGTCAGAGTACGCTGAGAGTTGTAGTACCACAGTCACACATAATAATACAGTTAGGTGTCATAGAGTACGCTGGGAGATGTAGTACCACAGTCACACATAATAATACAGTTACATGTCATAGAGTACGCTGAGAGGTGTAGTACCACAGTCACACGTAATAATACAGATACAGGTCATAGAGTACGCTGAGAGGTGTAGTACCACAGTCACACATAATAATACAGTTACATGTCATAGAGTACGCTGAGAGGTGTAGTACCACAGTCACACATAATAATACAGTTACATGTCATAGAGTACGCTGAGAGGTGTAGTACCACAGTCACACATAATAATACAGTTACGTGTCATAGAGTAGGCTGAGAGGTGTAGTACCACAGTCACGCATAATAATACAGTTACGTGTCATAGAGTAGGCTGAGAGGTGTAGTACCACAGTCACACATAATAGTACAGTTACGTGTCATAGAGTACGCTGAGAGGTGTAGTACCACAGTCACACATAATAATACAGTTACATGTCATAGAGTATCCTGAGAGGTGTAGTACCACAGTCATACATAATAATACAGTTACATGTCATAGAGTATCCTGAGAAGTGTAGTACCACAGTCACACATAATAATACAGTTACATGTCAGAGTACGCTGAGCGGTGTAGTACCACAGTCACACATAATAATACAGTTACAAGTCATAGAGCAAACTGAGCGGTGTAGAACCACAGTCACACATAATAATACAGTTACGTGTCATAGAGTACGCTGAGAGGTGTAGTACCACAGTCACACATAATAATACAGTTACATGTCAGAGTACGCTGAGAGGTGTAGTACCACAGTCACACATAATAATACAGTTACATGTCATAGAGTACGCTGAGAGGTGTAGTACCACAGTCACATAATAATACAGTTACATGTCAGAGTACGCTGAGAGTTGTAGTACCACCGTCACACATAATAATACAGTTACATGTCATAGAGTACGCTGAGAGGTGTAGTACCACAGTCACACATAATAATACAGTTACATGTCATAGAGTACGCTGAGAGGTGCAGTACCACAGTCACGCATAATAATACAGTTACATGTCATAGAGTACGCTGGGAGGTATAGTACCACAGTCACACGTAATAATAAAGTTACGTGTCATAGAGTACGCTGAGAGGTGTAGTACCACAGTCACGCATAATAATACAGTTACATGTCATAGAGTACGCTGAGAGGTGTAGTACAACAGTCACACATAATAATAGTTACATGTCATAGAGTACGCTGAGAGGTGTAGTACCACAGTCACACATAATAATACAGTTACATGTCATAGAGTACGCTGAGAGGTGTAGTACCACAGTCACACATAATAATACAGTTACGTGTCATAGAGTATGCTGAGAGGTGTAGTACCACAGTCACACATAATAATACAGTTACATGTCATAGAGTACGCTGAGAGGTGTAGTACCACAGTCACACATAATAATACAGTTACATGTCATAGAGTACGCTGGGAGGTATAGTACCACAGTCACACATAATAATACAGTTACATGTCATAGAGTACGCTGAGAGGTGTAGTACCACAGTCACACATAATAATACAGTTACATGTCATAGAGTACGATGAGAGGTGTAGTACCACAGTCACACATAATAATACAGTTACATGTCATAGAGTACGCTGAGAGGTGTAGTACCACAGTCACACATAATAATACAGTTACATGTCATAGAGTATGCTGAGAGGTGTAGTACCAGTCACACATAATAATACAGTTACATGTCATAGAGTACGCTGAGCGGTGTAGTACCACAGTCACGCATAATAATACAGTTACATGTCGTAGAGTACGCTGAGAGGTGTAGTACCACAGTCACACATAATAATACAGTTACATGTCATAGAGTACGCTGAGAGGTGTAGTACCACAGTCACACATAATAATACAGTTACATGTAATAGACTACGATGAGAGGTGTAGTACCACAGTCACACATAATAATACAGTTACATGTCATAGAGTACGCTGAGAGGTGTAGTACCACAGTCACACATAATAATACAGTTACATGTCATAGAGTAGGCTGAGAGGTGTAGTACCACAGTCACACATAATAATACAGTTACATGTAATAGAATACGCTGAGAGGTGTAGTACCACAGTCACACGTAATAATACAGTTACATGTCATAGAGTACGCTGGGAGGTATAGTACCACAGTCACACATAATAATACAGTTACATGTCATAGAGTATGCTGAGAGGTGTAGTACCACAGTCACACATAATAATACAGTTACATGTCATAGAGTACGCTGGGAGATGTAGTACTACAGTCACGCATAATAATACAGTTACATGTCATAGAGTAGGCTGAGAGGTGTAGTACCACAGTCACACATAATAATACAGTTACATGTCATAGAGTACGCTGAGCGGTGTAGTACCACAGTCACACATAATAATACAGTTACATGTCGTAGAGTACGCTGAGAGGTGTAGTACCACAGTCACGCGTAATAATACAGTTACGTGTCATAGAGTAGGCGGAGAGGTGTAGTACTACAGTCACACGTAATAATACAGTTACATGTCAGAGTACGCTGAGAGGTGTAGTACCACAGTCACACATAATAATACAGTTAGGTGTCATAGAGTACGCTGGGAGATGTAGTACCACAGTCACACATAATAATACAGTTACATGTCATAGAGTACGCTGAGAGGTGTAGTACCACAGTCACACGTAATAATACAGTTACAGGTCATAGAGTACGCTGAGAGGTGTAGTACCACAGTCACACATAATAATACAGTTACATGTCATAGAGTACGCTGAGAGGTGTAGTACCACAGTCACGCATAATAATACAGTTACGTGTCATAGAGTAGGCTGAGAGGTGTAGTACCACAGTCACGCATAATAATACAGTTACGTGTCATAGAGTAGGCTGAGAGGTGTAGTACCACAGTCACACATAATAGTACAGTTACGTGTCAGAGTACGCTGAGAGGTGTAGTACCACAGTCACACATAATAATACAGTTACGTGTCATAGAGTACGCTGAGAGGTGTAGTACCACAGTCACACGTAATAATACAGTTACGTGTCATAGAGTAGGCTGAGAGGTGTAGTACCACAGTCACACATAATAATACAGTTACATGTCATAGAGTACGCTGAGCGGTGTAGTACCACAGTCACACGTAATAATACAGTTACGTGTCATAGAGTACGCTGAGAGGTGTAGTACCACAGTCACACGTAATAATACAGTTACATGTCATAGAGTACGCTGAGCGGTGTAGTACCACAGTCACACGTAATAATACAGATACATGTGTCAGAGTACGCTGAGAGGTGTAGTACCACAGTCACACATAATAATACAGTTACGTGTCATAGAGTAGGCTGAGAGGTGTAGTACCACAGTCACACATAATAATACAGTTACATGTCGTAGAGTACGCTGCGAGGTGTAGTACCACAGTCACACATAATAATACAGTTACATGTCATAGAGTAGGCGGAGAGGTGTAGTACCACAGTCACACGTAATAATACAGTTACGTGTCATAGAGTAGGCTGAGAGGTGTAGTACCACATTCACACATAATAATACAGTTACATGTCATAGAGTACGCTGAGAGGTGTAGTACCACATTCACACATAATAATACAGTTACATGTCATAGAGTACGCTGAGAGGTGTAGTACCACAGTCACACGTAATAATACAGTTACATGTGATAGAGTACGCTGGGAGGTATAGTACCACAGTCACACATAATAATACAGTTACATGTCATAGAGTACGCTGAGAGGTGTAGTACCACAGTCACACATAATAATACAGTTACATGTCATAGAGTACGCTGAGAGGTGTAGTACCACAGTCACACGTAATAATACAGTTACGTGTCATAGAGTAGGCTGAGAGGTGTAGTACCACAGTCACACATAATAATACAGTTACATGTCGTAGAGTACGCTGCGAGGTGTAGTACCACAGTCACACATAATAATACAGTTACATGTCATAGAGTAGGCGGAGAGGTGTAGTACCACAGTCACACATAATAATACAGTTACATGTCAGAGTACGCTGAGAGGTGTAGTACCACAGTCACACATAATAATACAGTTACGTGTCATAGAGTACGCTGGGAGATGTAGTACCACAGTCACACATAATAATACAGTTACATGTCATAGAGTACGCTGAGAGGTGTAGTACCACAGTCACACGTAATAATACAGTTACATGTCATAGAGTACGCTGAGAGGTGTAGTACCACAGTCACACATAATAATACAGTTACATGTCATAGAGTACGCTGAGAGGTGTAGTACCACAGTCACGCATAATAATACAGTTACGTGTCATAGAGTAGGCTGAGAGGTGTAGTACCACAGTCACGCATAATAATACAGTTACGTGTCATAGAGTAGGCTGAGAGGTGTAGTACTACAGTCACACATAATAATACAGTTACATGTCAGAGTACGCTGAGAGGTGTAGTACCACAGTCACACATAATAATACAGTTACATGTCATAGAGTACGCTGAGAAGTGTAGTACCACAGTCACACATAATAATACAGTTACATGTCATAGAGTACGCTGAGAGGTGTAGTATCACAGTCACACATAATAATACTGTTACATGTCATAGAGTATCCTGAGAGGTGTAGTACCACAGTCATACATAATAATACAGTTACATGTCATAGAGTATCCTGAGAGGTGTAGTACCACAGTCACAAATAATAATACAGTTACATGTCAGAGTATCCTGAGAAGTGTAGTACCACAGTCACACATAATAATACAGTTACATGTCAGAGAGTACGCTGAGAGTTGTAGTACCACAGTCACACATAATAATACAGTTACATGTCATAGAGTACGCTGAGAGGTGTAGTATCACAGTCACACATAATAATACAGTTACATGTCATAGAGTACGCTGAGAGCTGTAGTACTACAGTCACACATAATAATACAGTTACATGTCATAGAGTACGCTGAGAGGTGCAGTACCACAGTCACGCATAATAATACAGTTATATGTCATAGAGTACGCTGAGAGGTGTAGTACCACAGTCACACATAATAATACAGTTACATGTCATAGAGTACGCTGAGAGGTGTAGTACCACAGTCACACATAATAATACAGTTACATGTCATAGAGTACGCTGAGAGTTGTAGTACCACAGTCACACATAATAATACAGTTACATGTCATAGAGTACGATGAGTGGTGTATTACCACAGTCACACATAATAATACAGTTACATGTCATAGAGTACGATGAGAGGTGTAGTACCACAGTCACGCATAATAATACAGTTACGTGTCATAGAGGACGCTGAGAGGTGTAGTACCACAGTCACACATAATAATACAGTTACGTGTCATAGAGGACGCTGAGAGGTGTAGTACCACAGTCACACATAATAATACAGTTACATGTCATAGAGTACGCTGAGAGGTGTAGTACCACAGTCACACATAATAATACAGTTACATGTCATAGAGTACGCTGAGAGGCGTAGTACCACAGTCACACATAATAATACAGTTACATGTCATAGAGTACGCTGAGAGGTGTAGTACCACAGTCATACATAATAATACAGTTACATGTCAGAGTACGCTGAGAGGTGTAGTACCACATTCACACATAATAATACAGTTACGTGTCATAGAGTACGCTGAGAGGTGTAGTACCACAGTCACACGTAATAATACAGTTACATGTCATAGAGTAGGCTGAGAGGTGTAGTACCACAGTCACACATAATAATACAGTTACATGTCATAGAGTACGCTGAGCGGTGTAGTACCACAGTCACGCATAATAATACAGTTACATGTCGTAGAGTACGCTGAGAGGTGTAGTACCACAGTCACACATAATAATACAGTTACATGTCATAGAGTACGCTGAGAGGTGTAGTACCACAGTCACACATAATAATACAGTTACATGTAATAGAGTACGATGAGAGGTGTAGTACCACAGTCACACATAATAATACAGTTACATGTCATAGAGTACGCTGGGAGGTGTAGTACCACAGTCACACATAATAATACAGTTACGTGTCATAGAGTACGCTGAGCGGTGTAGTACCACAGTCACACATAATAATACAGTTACATGTCATAGAGTAGGCTGAAAGGTGTAGTACCACAGTCACACATAATAATACAGTTACATGTCATAGAGTATGCTGAGAGGTGTAGTACCACAGTCACACATAATAATACAGTTACATGTCATAGAGTACGCTGGGAGATGTAGTACTACAGTCACGCATAATAATACAGTTACATGTCATAGAGTAGGCTGAGAGGTGTAGTACCACAGTCACACATAATAATACAGTTACATGTCATAGAGTACGCTGAGCGGTGTAGTACCACAGTCACACATAATAATACAGTTACATGTCGTAGAGTACGCTGAGAGGTGTAGTACCACAGTCACGCGTAATAATACAGTTACGTGTCATAGAGTTGGCGGAGAGGTGTAGTACTACAGTCACACGTAATAATACAGTTACATGTCAGAGTACGCTGAGAGGTGTAGTACCACAGTCACACATAATAATACAGTTAGGTGTCATAGAGTACGCTGGGAGATGTAGTACCACAGTCACACATAATAATACAGTTACATGTCATAGAGTACGCTGAGAGGTGTAGTACCACAGTCACACGTAATAATACAGATACAGGTCATAGAGTACGCTGAGAGGTGTAGTACCACAGTCACACATAATAATACAGTTACATGTCATAGAGTACGCTGAGAGGTGTAGTACCACAGTCACACATAATAATACAGTTACATGTCATAGAGTACGCTGAGAGGTGTAGTACCACAGTCACACATAATAATACAGTTACGTGTCATAGAGTAGGCTGAGAGGTGTAGTACCACAGTCACGCATAATAATACAGTTACGTGTCATAGAGTAGGCTGAGAGGTGTAGTACCACAGTCACACATAATAGTACAGTTACGTGTCATAGAGTACGCTGAGAGGTGTAGTACCACAGTCACACATAATAATACAGTTACATGTCAGAGTACGCTGAGAGGTGTAGTACCACAGTCACACATAATAATACAGTTACATGTCATAGAGTACGCTGAGAGGTGTAGTACCACAGTCACATAATAATACAGTTACATGTCAGAGTACGCTGAGAGTTGTAGTACCACCGTCACACATAATAATACAGTTACATGTCATAGAGTACGCTGAGAGGTGTAGTACCACAGTCACACATAATAATACAGTTACATGTCATAGAGTACGCTGAGAGGTGCAGTACCACAGTCACGCATAATAATACAGTTACATGTCATAGAGTACGCTGAGAGGTGTAGTACCACAGTCACACATAATAATACAGTTACATGTCATAGAGTACGCTGGGAGGTATAGTACCACAGTCACACGTAATAATAAAGTTACGTGTCATAGAGTACGCTGAGAGGTGTAGTACCACAGTCACGCATAATAATACAGTTACATGTCATAGAGTACGCTGAGAGGTGTAGTACAACAGTCACACATAATAATAGTTACATGTCATAGAGTACGCTGAGAGGTGTAGTACCACAGTCACACATAATAATACAGTTACATGTCATAGAGTACGCTGAGAGGTGTAGTACCACAGTCACACATAATAATACAGTTACGTGTCATAGAGTATGCTGAGAGGTGTAGTACCACAGTCACACATAATAATACAGTTACATGTCATAGAGTACGCTGAGAGGTGTAGTACCACAGTCACACATAATAATACAGTTACATGTCATAGAGTACGCTGGGAGGTATAGTACCACAGTCACACATAATAATACAGTTACATGTCATAGAGTACGCTGAGAGGTGTAGTACCACAGTCACACATAATAATACAGTTACATGTCATAGAGTACGATGAGAGGTGTAGTACCACAGTCACACATAATAATACAGTTACATGTCATAGAGTACGCTGAGAGGTGTAGTACCACAGTCACACATAATAATACAGTTACATGTCATAGAGTATGCTGAGAGGTGTAGTACCAGTCACACATAATAATACAGTTACATGTCATAGAGTACGCTGAGCGGTGTAGTACCACAGTCACGCATAATAATACAGTTACATGTCGTAGAGTACGCTGAGAGGTGTAGTACCACAGTCACACATAATAATACAGTTACATGTCATAGAGTACGCTGAGAGGTGTAGTACCACAGTCACACATAATAATACAGTTACATGTAATAGACTACGATGAGAGGTGTAGTACCACAGTCACACATAATAATACAGTTACATGTCATAGAGTACGCTGAGAGGTGTAGTACCACAGTCACACATAATAATACAGTTACATGTCATAGAGTAGGCTGAGAGGTGTAGTACCACAGTCACACATAATAATACAGTTACATGTAATAGAATACGCTGAGAGGTGTAGTACCACAGTCACACGTAATAATACAGTTACATGTCATAGAGTACACTGGGAGGTATAGTACCACAGTCACACATAATAATACAGTTACATGTCATAGAGTATGCTGAGAGGTGTAGTACCACAGTCACACATAATAATACAGTTACATGTCATAGAGTACGCTGGGAGATGTAGTACCACAGTCACGCATAATAATACAGTTACATGTCATAGAGTAGGCTGAGAGGTGTAGTACCACAGTCACACATAATAATACAGTTACATGTCATAGAGTACGCTGAGCGGTGTAGTACCACAGTCACACATAATAATACAGTTACATGTCGTAGAGTACGCTGAGAGGTGTAGTACCACAGTCACGCGTAATAATACAGTTACGTGTCATAGAGTAGGCGGAGAGGTGTAGTACTACAGTCACACGTAATAATACAGTTACATGTCAGAGTACGCTGAGAGGTGTAGTACCACAGTCACACATAATAATACAGTTAGGTGTCATAGAGTACGCTGGGAGATGTAGTACCACAGTCACACATAATAATACAGTTACATGTCATAGAGTACGCTGAGAGGTGTAGTACCACAGTCACACGTAATAATACAGTTACAGGTCATAGAGTACGCTGAGAGGTGTAGTACCACAGTCACACATAATAATACAGTTACATGTCATAGAGTACGCTGAGAGGTGTAGTACCACAGTCACGCATAATAATACAGTTACGTGTCATAGAGTAGGCTGAGAGGTGTAGTACCACAGTCACGCATAATAATACAGTTACGTGTCATAGAGTAGGCTGAGAGGTGTAGTACCACAGTCACACATAATAGTACAGTTACGTGTCAGAGTACGCTGAGAGGTGTAGTACCACAGTCACACATAATAATACAGTTACGTGTCATAGAGTACGCTGAGAGGTGTAGTACCACAGTCACACGTAATAATACAGTTACGTGTCATAGAGTAGGCTGAGAGGTGTAGTACCACAGTCACACATAATAATACAGTTACATGTCATAGAGTACGCTGAGCGGTGTAGTACCACAGTCACACGTAATAATACAGTTACGTGTCATAGAGTACGCTGAGAGGTGTAGTACCACAGTCACACGTAATAATACAGTTACATGTCATAGAGTACGCTGAGCGGTGTAGTACCACAGTCACACGTAATAATACAGTTACATGTGTCAGAGTACGCTGAGAGGTGTAGTACCACAGTCACACATAATAATACAGTTACGTGTCATAGAGTAGGCTGAGAGGTGTAGTACCACAGTCACACATAATAATACAGTTACATGTCGTAGAGTACGCTGCGAGGTGTAGTACCACAGTCACACATAATAATACAGTTACATGTCATAGAGTAGGCGGAGAGGTGTAGTACCACAGTCACACGTAATAATACAGTTACGTGTCATAGAGTAGGCTGAGAGGTGTAGTACCACATTCACACATAATAATACAGTTACATGTCATAGAGTACGCTGAGAGGTGTAGTACCACATTCACACATAATAATACAGTTACATGTCATAGAGTACGCTGAGAGGTGTAGTACCACAGTCACACGTAATAATACAGTTACATGTGATAGAGTACGCTGGGAGGTATAGTACCACAGTCACACATAATAATACAGTTACATGTCATAGAGTACGCTGAGAGGTGTAGTACCACAGTCACACATAATAATACAGTTACATGTCATAGAGTACGCTGAGAGGTGTAGTACCACAGTCACACGTAATAATACAGTTACGTGTCATAGAGTAGGCTGAGAGGTGTAGTACCACAGTCACACATAATAATACAGTTACATGTCGTAGAGTACGCTGCGAGGTGTAGTACCACAGTCACACATAATAATACAGTTACATGTCATAGAGTAGGCGGAGAGGTGTAGTACCACAGTCACACATAATAATACAGTTACATGTCAGAGTACGCTGAGAGGTGTAGTACCACAGTCACACATAATAATACAGTTACGTGTCATAGAGTACGCTGGGAGATGTAGTACCACAGTCACACATAATAATACAGTTACATGTCATAGAGTACGCTGAGAGGTGTAGTACCACAGTCACACGTAATAATACAGTTACATGTCATAGAGTACGCTGAGAGGTGTAGTACCACAGTCACACATAATAATACAGTTACATGTCATAGAGTACGCTGAGAGGTGTAGTACCACAGTCACGCATAATAATACAGTTACGTGTCATAGAGTAGGCTGAGAGGTGTAGTACCACAGTCACGCATAATAATACAGTTACGTGTCATAGAGTAGGCTGAGAGGTGTAGTACTACAGTCACACATAATAATACAGTTACATGTCAGAGTACGCTGAGAGGTGTAGTACCACAGTCACACATAATAATACAGTTACATGTCATAGAGTACGCTGAGAAGTGTAGTACCACAGTCACACATAATAATACAGTTACATGTCACGCTGACACAGTCAACATAATAATACTGTTACATGTCATAGAGTATCCTGAGAGGTGTAGTACCACAGTCATACATAATAATACAGTTACATGTCATAGAGTATCCTGAGAGGTGTAGTACCACAGTCACAAATAATAATACAGTTACATGTCAGAGTATCCTGAGAAGTGTAGTACCACAGTCACACATAATAATACAGTTACATGTCAGAGAGTACGCTGAGAGGTGTAGTACCACAGTCACACATAATAATACAGTTACATGTCATAGAGTACGCTGAGAGGTGTAGTATCACAGTCACACATAATAATACAGTTACATGTCATAGAGTACGCTGAGAGCTGTAGTACTACAGTCACACATAATAATACAGTTACATGTCATAGAGTACGCTGAGAGGTGCAGTACCACAGTCACGCATAATAATACAGTTATATGTCATAGAGTACGCTGAGAGGTGTAGTACCACAGTCACACATAATAATACAGTTACATGTCATAGAGTACGCTGAGAGGTGTAGTACCACAGTCACACATAATAATACAGTTACATGTCATAGAGTACGCTGAGAGTTGTAGTACCACAGTCACACATAATAATACAGTTACATGTCATAGAGTACGATGAGTGGTGTATTACCACAGTCACACATAATAATACAGTTACATGTCATAGAGTACGATGAGAGGTGTAGTACCACAGTCACGCATAATAATACAGTTACGTGTCATAGAGGACGCTGAGAGGTGTAGTACCACAGTCACACATAATAATACAGTTACGTGTCATAGAGGACGCTGAGAGGTGTAGTACCACAGTCACACATAATAATACAGTTACATGTCATAGAGTACGCTGAGAGGTGTAGTACCACAGTCACACATAATAATACAGTTACATGTCATAGAGTACGCTGAGAGGCGTAGTACCACAGTCACACATAATAATACAGTTACATGTCATAGAGTACGCTGAGAGGTGTAGTACCACAGTCATACATAATAATACAGTTACATGTCAGAGTACGCTGAGAGGTGTAGTACCACATTCACACATAATAATACAGTTACGTGTCATAGAGTACGCTGAGAGGTGTAGTACCACAGTCACACGTAATAATACAGTTACATGTCATAGAGTACGCTCAGAGGTGTAGTACCACCGTCACACATAATAATACAGTTACGTGTCATAGAGTACGCTGAGAGGTGTAGTGCCACAGTCACACATAATAATACAGTTACATTTCATAGAGTAGGCTGAGAGGTGTAGTACCACAGTCACACATAATAATACAGTTACATGTCATAGAGTATGCTGAGAGGTGTAGTACCACAGTCACGCATAATAATACAGTTACATGTCATAGAGTACGCTGAGAGGTGTAGTACCACAGTCACACATAATAATACAGTTACATGTCATAGAGTACGCTGAGCGGTGTAGTACCACAGTCACACATAATAATACAGTTACATGTCATAGAGTACGCTGAGAGGTGTAGTACCACAGTCACACATAATAATACACTTACATGTAATAGAGTACGATGAGAGGTGTAGTACCACAGTCACACATAATAATACAGTTACATGTCAGAGTACGCTGGGAGGTATAGTACCACAGTCACACATAATAATACAGTTACATGTCATAGAGTATGCTGAGAGGTGTAGTACCACAGTTACACATAATAATACAGTTACATGTCATAGAGTACGCTGGGAGATGTAGTACTACAGTCACGCATAATAATACAGTTACATGTCATAGAGTAGGCTGAGAGGTGTAGTACCACAGTCACACATAATAATACAGTTACATGTCATAGAGTACGCTGAGCGGTGTAGTACCACAGTCACGCATACTAATACAGTTACATGTCGTAGAGTACGCTGAGAGGTGTAGTACCACAGTCACACATAATAATACAGTTACATGTCATAGAGTACGCTGAGAGGTGTAGTACCACAGTCACACATAATAATACAGTTACATGTAATAGAGTACGATGAGAGGTGTAGTACCACAGTCACACATAATAATACAGTTACATGTCATAGAGTACGCTGGGAGGTGTAGTACCACAGTCACACATAATAATACAGTTACGTGTCATAGAGTACGCTGAGCGGTGTAGTACCACAGTCACACATAATAATACAGTTACATGTCATAGAGTAGGCTGAAAGGTGTAGTACCACAGTCACACATAATAATACAGTTACATGTCATAGAGTATGCTGAGAGGTGTAGTACCACAGTCACACATAATAATACAGTTACATGTCATAGAGTACGCTGGGAGATGTAGTACTACAGTCACGCATAATAATACAGTTACATGTCATAGAGTAGGCTGAGAGGTGTAGTACCACAGTCACACATAATAATACAGTTACATGTCATAGAGTACGCTGAGCGGTGTAGTACCACAGTCACACATAATAATACAGTTACATGTCATAGAGTACGCTGAGCGGTGTAGTACCACAGTCACACATAATAATACAGTTACAAGTCATAGAGCAAACTGAGCGGTGTAGAACCACAGTCACACATAATAATACAGTTACGTGTCATAGAGTACGCTGAGAGGTGTAGTACCACAGTCACACATAATAATACAGTTACATGTCAGAGTACGCTGAGAGGTGTAGTACCACAGTCACACATAATAATACAGTTACATGTCATAGAGTACGCTGAGAGGTGTAGTACCACAGTCACATAATAATACAGTTACATGTCAGAGTACGCTGAGAGTTGTAGTACCACCGTCACACATAATAATACAGTTACACGTAATAGAGTACGCTGAGAGGTGTAGTACCACAGTCACACATAATAATACAGTTACATGTCATAGAGTACGCTGAGAGGTGCAGTACCACAGTCACGCATAATAATACAGTTACATGTCATAGAGTATGCTGAGAGGTGTAGTACCATAGTCACACATAATAATACAGTTACATGTCATAGAGTACGCTGGGAGGTATAGTACCACAGTCACACGTAATAATACAGTTACGTGTCATAGAGTACGCTGAGAGGTGTAGTACCACAGTCACGCATAATAATACAGTTACATGTCATAGAGTATGCTGAGAGGTGTAGTACCAGTCACACATAATAATACAGTTACATGTCATAGAGTACGCTGAGAGGTGTAGTACCACAGTCACACATAATAATACAGTTACATGTCATAGAGTACGCTGAGAGGTGTAGTACCACAGTCACACATAATAATACAGTTACATGTCAGAGAGTACGCTGAGAGGTGTAGTATCACAGTCACACATAATAATACAGTTACATGTCATAGAGTAGGCTGAGAGGTGTAGTACCACAGTCACACATAATAATACAGTTACATGTCATAGAGTACGCTGAGAGGTGTAGTATCACAGTCACACATAATAATACAGTTACATGTCATAGAGTACGCTGGGAGGTATAGTACCACAGTCACACATAATAATACAGTTACATGTCATAGAGTAGGATGAGAGGTGTAGTACCATAGTCACGCATAATAATACAGTTACATGTCATAGAGTACGCTGGGAGGTATAGTACCACAGTCACACATAATAATACAGTTACATGTCATAGAGTATGCTGAGAGGTGTAGTACCACAGTCACACATAATAATACAGTTACATGTCATAGAGTACGATGAGAGGTGTAGTACCACAGTCACACATAATAATACAGTTACATGTCAGAGTACGCTGAGAGGTGTAGTACCACAGTCACACATAATAATACAGTTACATGTCATAGAGTATGCTGAGAGGTGTAGTACCACAGTCACACATAATAATACAGTTACATGTCATAGAGTACGCTGAGAGGTGTAGTACCACAGTCACACATAATAATACAGTTACATGTCATAGAGTACGCTGAGAGGTGTAGTACCACAGTCACACATAATAATACAGTTACATGTCATAGAGTACGCTGAGAGGTGTAGTACCACAGTCACACATAATAATACAGTTACAGGTCATAGAGTAGGATGAGAGGTGTAGTACCATAGTCACGCATAATAATACAGTTACATGTCATAGAGTACGCTGAGAGGTGTAGTACCACAGTCACACATAATAATACAGTTACATGTCATAGAGTACGCTGAGCGGTGTAGTACCACAGTCACGCATAATAATACAGTTACATGTCGTAGAGTACGCTGAGAGGTGTAGTACCACAGTCACACATAATAATACAGTTACATGTCATAGAGTACGCTGAGAGGTGTAGTACCACAGTCACACATAATAATACAGTTACATGTAATAGAGTACGATGAGAGGTGTAGTACCACAGTCACACATAATAATACAGTTACATGTCATAGAGTACGCTGAGCGGTGTAGTACCACAGTCACACATAATAATACAGTTACATGTAATAGAGTACGCTGGGAGGTGTAGTACCACAGTCACACATAATAATACAGTTACGTGTCATAGAGTACGCTGAGCGGTGTAGTACCACAGTCACACATAATAATACAGTTACATGTCATAGAGTAGGCTGAAAGGTGTAGTACCACAGTCACACATAATAATACAGTTACATGTCATAGAGTACGCTGGGAGATGTAGTACTACAGTCACGCATAATAATACAGTTACATGTCATAGAGTAGGCTGAGAGGTGTAGTACCACAGTCACACATAATAATACAGTTACATGTCATAGAGTACGCTGAGCGGTGTAGTACCACAGTCACACATAATAATACAGTTACATGTCGTAGAGTACGCTGAGAGGTGTAGTACCACAGTCACGCGTAATAATACAGTTACGTGTCATAGAGTTGGCGGAGAGGTGTAGTACTACAGTCACACGTAATAATACAGTTACATGTCAGAGTACGCTGAGAGGTGTAGTACCACAGTCACACATAATAATACAGTTAGGTGTCATAGAGTACGCTGGGAGATGTAGTACCACAGTCACACATAATAATACAGTTACATGTCATAGAGTACGCGGAGAGGTGTAGTACCACAGTCACACGTAATAATACAGTTACAGGTCATAGAGTACGCTGAGAGGTGTAGTACCACAGTCACGCATAATAATACAGTTACGTGTCATAGAGTAGGCTGAGAGGTGTAGTACCACAGTCACGCATAATAATACAGTTACGTGTCATAGAGTAGGCTGAGAGGTGTAGTACCACAGTCACACATAATAGTACAGTTACATGTCATAGAGTACGCTGAGAGGTGTAGTACCACAGTCACACATAATAATACAGTTACATGTCATAGAGTATCCTGAGAGGTGTAGTACCACAGTCATACATAATAATACAGTTACATGTCATAGAGTATCCTGAGAAGTGTAGTACCACAGTCACACATAATAATACAGTTACATGTCAGAGTACGCTGAGCGGTGTAGTACCACAGTCACACATAATAATACAGTTACAAGTCATAGAGCAAACTGAGCGGTGTAGAACCACAGTCACACATAATAATACAGTTACGTGTCATAGAGTACGCTGAGAGGTGTAGTACCACAGTCACACATAATAATACAGTTACATGTCAGAGTACGCTGAGAGGTGTAGTACCACAGTCACACATAATAATACAGTTACATGTCATAGAGTACGCTGAGAGGTGTAGTACCACAGTCACATAATAATACAGTTACATGTCAGAGTACGCTGAGAGTTGTAGTACCACCGTCACACATAATAATACAGTTACACGTAATAGAGTACGCTGAGAGGTGTAGTACCACAGTCACACATAATAATACAGTTACATGTCATAGAGTACGCTGAGAGGTGCAGTACCACAGTCACGCATAATAATACAGTTACATGTCATAGAGTATGCTGAGAGGTGTAGTACCATAGTCACACATAATAATACAGTTACATGTCATAGAGTACGCTGGGAGGTATAGTACAACAGTCACACGTAATAATACAGTTACGTGTCATAGAGTACGCTGAGAGGTGTAGTACCACAGTCACGCATAATAATACAGTTACATGTCATAGAGTATGCTGAGAGGTGTAGTACCAGTCACACATAATAATACAGTTACATGTCATAGAGTACGCTGAGAGGTGTAGTACCACAGTCACACATAATAATACAGTTACATGTCATAGAGTACGCTGAGAGGTGTAGTACCACAGTCACACATAATAATACAGTTACATGTCAGAGAGTACGCTGAGAGGTGTAGTATCACAGTCACACATAATAATACAGTTACATGTCATAGAGTAGGCTGAGAGGTGTAGTACCACAGTCACACATAATAATACAGTTACATGTCATAGAGTACGCTGAGAGGTGTAGTATCACAGTCACACATAATAATACAGTTACATGTCATAGAGTACGCTGGGAGGTATAGTACCACAGTCACACATAATAATACAGTTACATGTCATAGAGTAGGATGAGAGGTGTAGTACCATAGTCACGCATAATAATACAGTTACATGTCATAGAGTACGCTGGGAGGTATAGTACCACAGTCACACATAATAATACAGTTACATGTCATAGAGTATGCTGAGAGGTGTAGTACCACAGTCACACATAATAATACAGTTACATGTCATAGAGTACGATGAGAGGTGTAGTACCACAGTCACACATAATAATACAGTTACATGTCAGAGTACGCTGAGAGGTGTAGTACCACAGTCACACATAATAATACAGTTACATGTCATAGAGTACGCTGAGAGGTGTAGTACCACAGTCACACATAATAATACAGTTACATGTCATAGAGTACGCTGAGAGGTGTAGTACCACAGTCACACATAATAATACAGTTACATGTCATAGAGTACGCTGAGAGGTGTAGTACCACAGTCACACATAATAATACAGTTACATGTCATAGAGTACGCTGAGAGGTGTAGTACCACAGTCACACATAATAATACAGTTACAGGTCATAGAGTAGGATGAGAGGTGTAGTACCATAGTCACGCATAATAATACAGTTACATGTCATAGAGTACGCTGAGAGGTGTAGTACCACAGTCACACATAATAATACAGTTACATGCCATAGAGTACGCTGAGAGGTGTAGTACCACAGTCACACATAATAATACAGTTACATGTCATAGAGTATGCTGAGAGGTGTAGTACCACAGTCACACATAATAATACAGTTACATGTCATAGAGTACGCTGGGAGATGTAGTACTACAGTCACGCATAATAATACAGTTACATGTCATAGAGTAGGCTGAGAGGTGTAGTACCACAGTCACACATAATAATACAGTTACATGTCATAGAGTACGCTGAGCGGTGTAGTACCACAGTCACACATAATAATACAGTTACATGTCATAGAGTACGCTGAGCGGTGTAGTACCACAGTCACACATAATAATACAGTTACAAGTCATAGAGCAAACTGAGCGGTGTAGAACCACAGTCACACATAATAATACAGTTACGTGTCATAGAGTACGCTGAGAGGTGTAGTACCACAGTCACACATAATAATACAGTTACATGTCAGAGTACGCTGAGAGGTGTAGTACCACAGTCACACATAATAATACAGTTACATGTCATAGAGTACGCTGAGAGGTGTAGTACCACAGTCACATAATAATACAGTTACATGTCAGAGTACGCTGAGAGTTGTAGTACCACCGTCACACATAATAATACAGTTACACGTAATAGAGTACGCTGAGAGGTGTAGTACCACAGTCACACATAATAATACAGTTACATGTCATAGAGTACGCTGAGAGGTGCAGTACCACAGTCACGCATAATAATACAGTTACATGTCATAGAGTATGCTGAGAGGTGTAGTACCATAGTCACACATAATAATACAGTTACATGTCATAGAGTACGCTGGGAGGTATAGTACCACAGTCACACGTAATAATACAGTTACGTGTCATAGAGTACGCTGAGAGGTGTAGTACCACAGTCACGCATAATAATACAGTTACATGTCATAGAGTATGCTGAGAGGTGTAGTACCAGTCACACATAATAATACAGTTACATGTCATAGAGTACGCTGAGAGGTGTAGTACCACAGTCACACATAATAATACAGTTACATGTCATAGAGTACGCTGAGAGGTGTAGTATCACAGTCACACATAATAATACAGTTACATGTCATAGAGTACGCTGGGAGGTATAGTACCACAGTCACACATAATAATACAGTTACATGTCATAGAGTAGGATGAGAGGTGTAGTACCATAGTCACGCATAATAATACAGTTACATGTCATAGAGTACGCTGGGAGGTATAGTACCACAGTCACACATAATAATACAGTTACATGTCATAGAGTATGCTGAGAGGTGTAGTACCACAGTCACACATAATAATACAGTTACATGTCATAGAGTACGATGAGAGGTGTAGTACCACAGTCACACATAATAATACAGTTACATGTCAGAGTACGCTGAGAGGTGTAGTACCACAGTCACACATAATAATACAGTTACATGCCATAGAGTATACTGAGAGGTGTAGTACCACAGTCACACATAATAATACAGTTACATGTCATAGAGTACGCTGAGAGGTGTAGTACCACAGTCACACATAATAATACAGTTACATGTCATAGAGTACGCTGAGAGGTGTAGTACCACAGTCACACATAATAATACAGTTACATGTCATAGAGTACGCTGAGAGGTGTAGTACCACAGTCACACATAATAATACAGTTACAGGTCATAGAGTAGGATGAGAGGTGTAGTACCATAGTCACGCATAATAATACAGTTACATGTCATAGAGTACGCTGAGAGGTGTAGTACCACAGTCACACATAATAATACAGTTACATGTCATAGAGTACGCTGAGCGGTGTAGTACCACAGTCACGCATAATAATACAGTTACATGTCGTAGAGTACGCTGAGAGGTGTAGTACCACAGTCACACATAATAATACAGTTACATGTCATAGAGTACGCTGAGAGGTGTAGTACCACAGTCACACATAATAATACAGTTACATGTAATAGAGTACGATGAGAGGTGTAGTACCACAGTCACACATAATAATACAGTTACATGTCATAGAGTACGCTGAGCGGTGTAGTACCACAGTCACACATAATAATACAGTTACATGTAATAGAGTACGCTGGGAGGTGTAGTACCACAGTCACACATAATAATACAGTTACGTGTCATAGAGTACGCTGAGCGGTGTAGTACCACAGTCACACATAATAATACAGTTACATGTCATAGAGTAGGCTGAAAGGTGTAGTACCACAGTCACACATAATAATACAGTTACATGTCATAGAGTACGCTGGGAGATGTAGTACTACAGTCACGCATAATAATACAGTTACATGTCATAGAGTAGGCTGAGAGGTGTAGTACCACAGTCACACATAATAATACAGTTACATGTCATAGAGTACGCTGAGCGGTGTAGTACCACAGTCACACATAATAATACAGTTACATGTCGTAGAGTACGCTGAGAGGTGTAGTACCACAGTCACGCGTAATAATACAGTTACGTGTCATAGAGTTGGCGGAGAGGTGTAGTACTACAGTCACACGTAATAATACAGTTACATGTCAGAGTACGCTGAGAGGTGTAGTACCACAGTCACACATAATAATACAGTTAGGTGTCATAGAGTACGCTGGGAGATGTAGTACCACAGTCACACATAATAATACAGTTACATGTCATAGAGTACGCTGAGAGGTGTAGTACCACAGTCACACGTAATAATACAGTTACAGGTCATAGAGTACGCTGAGAGGTGTAGTACCACAGTCACGCATAATAATACAGTTACGTGTCATAGAGTAGGCTGAGAGGTGTAGTACCACAGTCACGCATAATAATACAGTTACGTGTCATAGAGTAGGCTGAGAGGTGTAGTACCACAGTCACACATAATAGTACAGTTACATGTCATAGAGTACGCTGAGAGGTGTAGTACCACAGTCACACATAATAATACAGTTACATGTCATAGAGTATCCTGAGAGGTGTAGTACCACAGTCATACATAATAATACAGTTACATGTCATAGAGTATCCTGAGAAGTGTAGTACCACAGTCACACATAATAATACAGTTACATGTCAGAGTACGCTGAGCGGTGTAGTACCACAGTCACACATAATAATACAGTTACAAGTCATAGAGCAAACTGAGCGGTGTAGAACCACAGTCACACATAATAATACAGTTACGTGTCATAGAGTACGCTGAGAGGTGTAGTACCACAGTCACACATAATAATACAGTTACATGTCAGAGTACGCTGAGAGGTGTAGTACCACAGTCACACATAATAATACAGTTACATGTCATAGAGTACGCTGAGAGGTGTAGTACCACAGTCACATAATAATACAGTTACATGTCAGAGTACGCTGAGAGTTGTAGTACCACCGTCACACATAATAATACAGTTACACGTAATAGAGTACGCTGAGAGGTGTAGTACCACAGTCACACATAATAATACAGTTACATGTCATAGAGTACGCTGAGAGGTGCAGTACCACAGTCACGCATAATAATACAGTT
The DNA here is from genome assembly GCF_050947455.1 of Rhinoderma darwinii. Classification (NCBI taxonomy): domain Eukaryota; kingdom Metazoa; phylum Chordata; class Amphibia; order Anura; family Rhinodermatidae; genus Rhinoderma; species Rhinoderma darwinii. The sequence goes on along the minus strand of NC_134687.1, from coordinate 273,571,855 downwards.
ACATGTCATAGAGTATGCTGAGAGGTGTAGTACCATAGTCACACATAATAATACAGTTACATGTCATAGAGTACGCTGGGAGGTATAGTACCACAGTCACACGTAATAATACAGTTACGTGTCATAGAGTACGCTGAGAGGTGTAGTACCACAGTCACGCATAATAATACAGTTACATGTCATAGAGTATGCTGAGAGGTGTAGTACCAGTCACACATAATAATACAGTTACATGTCATAGAGTACGCTGAGAGGTGTAGTACCACAGTCACACATAATAATACAGTTACATGTCATAGAGTACGCTGAGAGGTGTAGTACCACAGTCACACATAATAATACAGTTACATGTCAGAGAGTACGCTGAGAGGTGTAGTACCACAGTCACACATAATAATACAGTTACATGTCATAGAGTACGCTGAGAGGTGTAGTATCACAGTCACACATAATAATACAGTTACATGTCATAGAGTACGATGAGAGGTGTAGTACCACAGTCACACATAATAATACAGTTACATGTCATAGAGTACGCTGGGAGGTATAGTACCACAGTCACACATAATAATACAGTTACATGTCATAGAGTACGATGAGAGGTGTAGTACCACAGTCACACATAATAATACAGTTACATGTCATAGAGTACGCTGGGAGGTATAGTACCACAGTCACACATAATAATACAGTTACATGTCATAGAGTACGATGAGAGGTGTAGTACCACAGTCACACATAATAATACAGTTACATGTCATAGAGTACGCTTGGAGGTATAGTACCACAGTCACACATAATAATACAGTTACATGTCATAGAGTAGGATGAGAGGTGTAGTACCATAGTCACGCATAATAATACAGTTACATGTCATAGAGTACGCTGAGAGGTGTAGTACCACAGTCACACATAATAATACAGTTACATGTCATAGAGTACGCTGAGAGGTGTAGTACCACAGTCTCACATAATAATACAGTTACATGTCATAGAGTACGCTGAGAGGTGTAGTACCACAGTCACACATAATAATACAGTTACATGTCATAGAGTACGCTGATCGGTGTAGTACCACAGTCACACATAATAATACAGTTACATGTCATAGAGTACGCTGAGAGGTGTAGTACCACAGTCACACATAATAATACACTTACATGTAATAGAGTACGATGAGAGGTGTAGTACCACAGTCACACATAATAATACAGTTACATGTCAGAGTACGCTGGGAGGTAAAGTACCACAGTCACACATAATAATACAGTTACATGTCATAGAGTATGCTGAGAGGTGTAGTACCACAGTTACACATAATAATACAGTTACATGTCATAGAGTACGCTGGGAGATGTAGTACTACAGTCACGCATAATAATACAGTTACATGTCATAGAGTAGGCTGAGAGGTGTAGTACCACAGTCACACATAATAATACAGTTACATGTCATAGAGTACGCTGAGCGGTGTAGTACCACAGTCACACATAATAATACAGTTACATGTCATAGAGTACGCTGAGCTGTGTAGTACCACAGTCACGCATAATAATACAGTTACATGTCGTAGAGTACGCTGAGAGGTGTAGTACCACAGTCACACATAATAATACAGTTACATGTCATAGAGTACGCTGAGAGGTGTAGTACCACAGTCACACATAATAATACAGTTACATGTAATAGAGTACGATGAGAGGTGTAGTACCACAGTCACACATAATAATACAGTTACATGTCATAGAGTACGCTGGGAGGTGTAGTACCACAGTCACACATAATAATACAGTTACGTGTCATAGAGTACGCTGAGCGGTGTAGTACCACAGTCACACATAATAATACAGTTACATGTCATAGAGTAGGCTGAAAGGTGTAGTACCACAGTCACACATAATAATACAGTTACATGTCATAGAGTATGCTGAGAGGTGTAGTACCACAGTCACACATAATAATACAGTTACATGTCATAGAGTACGCTGGGAGATGTAGTACCACAGTCACGCATAATAATACAGTTACATGTCATAGAGTAGGCTGAGAGGTGTAGTACCACAGTCACACATAATAATACAGTTACATGTCATAGAGTACGCTGAGCGGTGTAGTACCACAGTCACACATAATAATACAGTTACATGTCGTAGAATACGCTGAGAGGTGTAGTACCACAGTCACGCGTAATAATACAGTTACGTGTCATAGAGTTGGCGGAGAGGTGTAGTACTACAGTCACACGTAATAATACAGTTACATGTCAGAGTACGCTGAGAGGTGTAGTACCACAGTCACACATAATAATACAGTTAGGTGTCATAGAGTACGCTGGGAGATGTAGTACCACAGTCACACATAATAATACAGTTACATGTCATAGAGTACGCTGAGAGGTGTAGTACCACAGTCACACGTAATAATACAGTTACAGGTCATAGAGTACGCTGAGAGGTGTAGTACCACAGTCACGCATAATAATACAGTTACGTGTCATAGAGTAGGCTGAGAGGTGTAGTACCACAGTCACGCATAATAATACAGTTACGTGTCATAGAGTAGGCTGAGAGGTGTAGTACCACAGTCACACATAATAGTACAGTTACATGTCATAGAGTACGCTGAGAGGTGTAGTACCACAGTCACACATAATAATACAGTTACATGTCATAGAGTACGCTGAGCGGTGTAGTACCACAGTCACGCATAATAATACAGTTACATGTCGTAGAGTACGCTGAGAGGTGTAGTACCACAGTCACACATAATAATACAGTTACATGTCATAGAGTACGCTGAGAGGTGTAGTACCACAGTCACACATAATAATACAGTTACATGTAATAGAGTACGATGAGAGGTGTAGTACCACAGTCACACATAATAATACAGTTACATGTCATAGAGTACGCTGGGAGGTGTAGTACCACAGTCACACATAATAATACAGTTACGTGTCATAGAGTACGCTGAGCGGTGTAGTACCACAGTCACACATAATAATACAGTTACATGTCATAGAGTAGGCTGAAAGGTGTAGTACCACAGTCACACATAATAATACAGTTACATGTCATAGAGTATGCTGAGAGGTGTAGTACCACAGTCACACATAATAATACAGTTACATGTCATAGAGTACGCTGGGAGATGTAGTACTACAGTCACGCATAATAATACAGTTACATGTCATAGAGTAGGCTGAGAGGTGTAGTACCACAGTCACACATAATAATACAGTTACATGTCATAGAGTACGCTGAGCGGTGTAGTACCACAGTCACACATAATAATACAGTTACATGTCGTAGAGTACGCTGAGAGGTGTAGTACCACAGTCACGCGTAATAATACAGTTACGTGTCATAGAGTTGGCGGAGAGGTGTAGTACTACAGTCACACGTAATAATACAGTTACATGTCAGAGTACGCTGAGAGGTGTAGTACCACAGTCACACATAATAATACAGTTAGGTGTCATAGAGTACGCTGGGAGATGTAGTACCACAGTCACACATAATAATACAGTTACATGTCATAGAGTACGCTGAGAGGTGTAGTACCACAGTCACACGTAATAATACAGTTACAGGTCATAGAGTACGCTGAGAGGTGTAGTACCACAGTCACGCATAATAATACAGTTACGTGTCATAGAGTAGGCTGAGAGGTGTAGTACCACAGTCACGCATAATAATACAGTTACGTGTCATAGAGTAGGCTGAGAGGTGTAGTACCACAGTCACACATAATAGTACAGTTACATGTCATAGAGTACGCTGAGAGGTGTAGTACCACAGTCACACATAATAATACAGTTACATGTCATAGAGTATCCTGAGAGGTGTAGTACCACAGTCATACATAATAATACAGTTACATGTCATAGAGTATCCTGAGAAGTGTAGTACCACAGTCACACATAATAATACAGTTACATGTCAGAGTACGCTGAGCGGTGTAGTACCACAGTCACACATAATAATACAGTTACAAGTCATAGAGCAAACTGAGCGGTGTAGAACCACAGTCACACATAATAATACAGTTACGTGTCATAGAGTACGCTGAGAGGTGTAGTACCACAGTCACACATAATAATACAGTTACATGTCAGAGTACGCTGAGAGGTGTAGTACCACAGTCACACATAATAATACAGTTACATGTCATAGAGTACGCTGAGAGGTGTAGTACCACAGTCACATAATAATACAGTTACATGTCATAGAGTACGCTGAGAGGTGTAGTACCACAGTCACACATAATAATACAGTTACATGTAATAGAGTACGATGAGAGGTGTAGTACCACAGTCACACATAATAATACAGTTACATGTCATAGAGTACGCTGGGAGGTGTAGTACCACAGTCACACATAATAATACAGTTACGTGTCATAGAGTACGCTGAGCGGTGTAGTACCACAGTCACACATAATAATACAGTTACATGTCATAGAGTAGGCTGAAAGGTGTAGTACCACAGTCACACATAATAATACAGTTACATGTCATAGAGTATGCTGAGAGGTGTAGTACCACAGTCACACATAATAATACAGTTACATGTCATAGAGTACGCTGGGAGATGTAGTACTACAGTCACGCATAATAATACAGTTACATGTCATAGAGTAGGCTGAGAGGTGTAGTACGACAGTCACACATAATAATACAGTTACATGTCATAGAGTAGGCTGAGAGGTGTAGTACCACAGTCACACATAATAATACAGTTACATGTCATAGAGTACGCTGAGCGGTGTAGTACCACAGTCACACATAATAATACAGTTACATGTCGTAGAGTACGCTGAGAGGTGTAGTACCACAGTCACGCGTAATAATACAGTTACGTGTCATAGAGTTGGCGGAGAGGTGTAGTACTACAGTCACACGTAATAATACAGTTACATGTCAGAGTACGCTGAGAGGTGTAGTACCACAGTCACACATAATAATACAGTTAGGTGTCATAGAGTACGCTGAGAGGTGTAGTACCACAGTCACACGTAATAATACAGTTACAGGTCATAGAGTACGCTGAGAGGTGTAGTACCACAGTCACGCATAATAATACAGTTACGTGTCATAGAGTAGGCTGAGAGGTGTAGTACCACAGTCACGCATAATAATACAGTTACGTGTCATAGAGTAGGCTGAGAGGTGTAGTACCACAGTCACACATAATAGTACAGTTACATGTCATAGAGTACGCTGAGAGGTGTAGTACCACAGTCACACATAATAATACAGTTACATGTCATAGAGTATCCTGAGAGGTGTAGTACCACAGTCATACATAATAATACAGTTACATGTCATAGAGTATCCTGAGAAGTGTAGTACCACAGTCACACATAATAATACAGTTACATGTCAGAGTACGCTGAGCGGTGTAGTACCACAGTCACACATAATAATACAGTTACAAGTCATAGAGCAAACTGAGCGGTGTAGAACCACAGTCACACATAATAATACAGTTACGTGTCATAGAGTACGCTGAGAGGTGTAGTACCACAGTCACACATAATAATACAGTTACATGTCAGAGTACGCTGAGAGGTGTAGTACCACAGTCACACATAATAATACAGTTACATGTCATAGAGTACGCTGAGAGGTGTAGTACCACAGTCACATAATAATACAGTTACATGTCAGAGTACGCTGAGAGTTGTAGTACCACCGTCACACATAATAATACAGTTACATGTAGTAGAGTACGCTGAGAGGTGTAGTACCACAGTCACACATAATAATACAGTTACATGTCATAGAGTACGCTGAGAGGTGCAGTACCACAGTCACGCATAATAATACAGTTACATGTCATAGAGTACGCTGGGAGGTATAGTACCACAGTCACACGTAATAATACAGTTACGTGTCATAGAGTACGCTGAGAGGTGTAGTACCACAGTCACGCATAATAATACAGTTACATGTCATAGAGTATGCTGAGAGGTGTAGTACCAGTCACACATAATAATACAGTTACATGTCATAGAGTACGCTGAGAGGTGTAGTACCACAGTCACACATAATAATACAGTTACATGTCATAGAGTACGCTGAGAGGTGTAGTACCACAGTCACACATAATAATACAGTTACATGTCAGAGAGTACGCTGAGAGGTGTAGTATCACAGTCACACATAATAATACAGTTACATGTCATAGAGTAGGCTGAGAGGTGTAGTACCACAGTCACACATAATAATACAGTTACATGTCATAGAGTACGCTGAGAGGTGTAGTATCACAGTCACACATAATAATACAGTTACATGTCATAGAGTACGCTGGGAGGTATAGTACCACAGTCACACATAATAATACAGTTACATGTCATAGAGTAGGATGAGAGGTGTAGTACCATAGTCACGCATAATAATACAGTTACATGTCATAGAGTACGCTGGGAGGTATAGTACCACAGTCACACATAATAATACAGTTACATGTCATAGAGTATGCTGAGAGGTGTAGTACCACAGTCACACATAATAATACAGTTACATGTCATAGAGTATCCTGAGAGGTGTAGTACCACAGTCACACATAATAATACAGTTACATGTCATAGAGTACGATGAGAGGTGTAGTACCACAGTCACACATAATAATACAGTTACATGTCATAGAGTACGCTGGGAGGTATAGTACCACAGTCACACATAATAATACAGTTACATGTCATAGAGTACGATGAGAGGTGTAGTACCACAGTCACACATAATAATACAGTTACATGTCATAGAGTAGGATGAGAGGTGTAGTACCATAGTCACGCATAATAATACAGTTACATGTCATAGAGTACGCTGAGAGGTGTAGTACTACAGTCACACATAATAATACAGTTACATGTCATAGAGTACGCTGAGAGGTGTAGTACCACAGTCACGCATAATAATACAGTTACATGTCATAGAGTACGCTGAGAGGTGTAGTACTACAGTCACACATAATAATACAGTTACATGTCATAGAGTAGGCTGAGAGGTGTAGTACTACAGTCACACATAATAATACAGTTACATGTCATAGAGTACGCTGAGAGGTGTAGTACTACAGTCACACATAATAATACAGTTACATGTCATAGAGTACGCTGAGAGGTGTAGTACCACAGTCACGCATAATAATACAGTTACATGTCATAGAGTACGCTGAGAGGTGTAGTACTACAGTCACACATAATAATACAGTTACATGTCATAGCGTAGGCTGAGAGGTATAATTTTACACGGCCATAAAATACGCCACGAAAAACGCGAGTTGCTACAAAAATGTCTAAAAATCAGGAGCTATTTTCAAACGTTTTTGGTCACTGCGTGTGAACATACCCTAAATTACAATATTGGCTCCCCACCTTGATGCCCATTTTTGTACCTATTATTTATTTTTTAGGGCAGCTTTCAACTTTATTTTCCTTAGAGAACCCTGATCATTTTAATTTATTTAAAAAAAATAAGTTATTCACAGTTACTGAACCAGAAAAATCTAAAAAGACTTTCAACTTGAATAAGAAACTGGACGCATAAGAAAGTAACTTCAGCTAGGAAACTCCTGAATTGCTCCTCCCACGCAAGTCTGGTCACATGGGCATGACATCACCAAAGGTCCTTTAGCCCACTAGGAAATGACATCTTGCTTTATGTAGGTATGTCGCAGGGCTCCCGGTCTCCGGTACGGAGGCGACGTTTTGACAAGTGGCGTCGAAGTCGAAACTCTGAGCGCTCTGATTCTGAGGACGAGTCTCGCAGTCGGACGCATTCTAACAGCAAAGAGGGAAGTTGCTCCAGCAGTCAAGATGCCGGGGAAGTGAGACGCAGTGAGGAGAGAGCCGGAAAAAGCAGCCACCAGAACCGTTCCAACAGTAAGGAGAACACTGAGAGGAAGGCGCGGGATAGGGGGAGTAGCCATGAAAGCTCCGGGGGAAACCAGCGCCGTGCCCGTTCCAGCAGCGAGGAAAGTATAGGGCTAAGGAAGCGCCGTGCCCGTTCTAGCAGTCTGGAAAGCCATGGGAGGGGGAACCGTGCCCGTTCTAGCAGTCCGGAAAGAAAGACAGGAGGCAGGCAGCATACCAATTCCAGCCGTCAGGAAAGCGGGGGGAGAAGGGGGCATCATGCCCATTCTAGTAGTCGGGATAGCCGTGGGAGGGGGAAACCTGCCAGTTCTAGGAGTCCAGAAAGCCAGAGAAGAGGCAGGCATCATGCCAATTCCAGCAGTCAGGGAATAAGAAGGTATCCTACCAATTCCAGCAGTGAGAAAATCTCCAAGCAAAAGGACCATGCCCGCTCCAGCAGTCAGGAAAGGCATCGTGCCCGCTCCAGCAGTCAGGAAAGGCATCGTGCCCGCTCCAGCAGTCAGGAAAGGCATCGTGCCCGCTCCAGCAGTCAGGAAAGGCATCGTGCCCGCTCCAGCAGTCAGGAAAGGCATCGTGCCCGCTCCAGCAGTCAGGAAAGGCATCGTGCCCGCTCCAGCAGTCAGGAAAGGCATCGTGCCCGCTCCAGCAGTCAGGAAAGGCATTGTGCCCGCTCCAGCAGTCAGGAAAGGCATCGTGCCCGTTCCAGCAGTCAGGAAAGCTCTGGGAAAATGGGGCATCGTGCCCGCTCCAGCAGTCGGGAAAGTTCCGGGAAAATGAGGCATCGTGCCCGCTCCAGCAGTCGGGAAAGCTCTGGGAAAATGAGGCATTGTGCCCGCTCCAGCAGTCATGAAAATTCTAAGCAAAGAAGGCAGCACGTCCATTCCGGCAGCCAGGAAAGCTTTGATAAAAGGAGTCATTGTGCCGGTTCCAGGGGTCAGGAAAAGAACGGGAAAAAGAAATCCCAAGACCGTTCCAAAAATCAGTCCGACTCTGAAAGAAAAAAGAAAGGGCATATGAAATCCAGGTAAGGAGTATGAATGACCGGTTTGAAAAGCTAGAACACCCTCAGGCTACGTTCACATGTGTATATAAACAAAAAGCAAAAAGTTAGAAAAATAGAAAATCTTTATTACAAATCAGAAACATGAGAATCTAAAATAAGTCTTTATAACTGGATCACAGTATATCACAGATATAGGCAAGCGACGTATAGTATACCAAGGAACACATCTATATTTTATCCTAAGCCAGCAAGGTATGCAAAAATAGAGAATATATGTCGAGTAAAACAAGCAGTAGAATTGAAGTCTACACCTAATAAGCATAAACAACATAAGTAGTGTCTAAATAACCTGACAGTCTCCAAGCTGTGCTTACCCATATTGCCGTGGTGTAGTGGTGTGACCCAGAGGATAAGGTGTGATAAGGTGCCAAAGAGAGGGAGTGCCTTTATTGTATATTGTGTACTTATGTACACCTTAACCCCTTAACGACCGCCCACCGTCTTTTGACGTCAGGCGGTGCATGTACTCAGTCTACAGCGACGCCTTTTGGCGTCGCTGTAGTAGAGGGGGTTTATCGGCACCCTGGTGACATCTGCACTAAAAACCGGCTGTAAGTAACAGGTCCGGTTCTTAGTGCAGCCATCAGGACCTGCCGATTTCGTCGTAACAGCACGTGACCGCTGTGACAGCCAATCACAGCGGTCACATGCTGTTACTGCGTACAGAGCCGCCGGGAGTGTCTAAATGACAGCTCCTGCTCTAAGAACGAGCTGTTGCTAGCAGCTCTGTTCTTAGTTCAGTGATCAGGAGCCAATAGTATTGGTTCCTGATCTTTTGTGATCACTATGAGATCCAATCATAGTGATCACTACTGTAAAATAAAAGTAAAAACATGTATCTGTTTCTCCTCACTGTTCTAGCTGTGGAGAGAAACAGATACAAGTGTGTCAGTGTCCCCACACAAAATCACTTGTCCCTTACACAGTTTATTTAAAAAAAAAAAAAAATTTTTCAGTATTTTATAGTATATACATATATATATATATATATAAATATATTTACTGTATATACTAAGAATCTTACTATAAACAACTTTCTTTTTAGGGTACGCTGTTAGACGGCGTGTACGCTGTTAGGCCTCATGCACACGACCGTAGCCGTGTGCACGGCCGTGATTTTCGGGTCGGCCGGCTGCGGACTGTCAGCCGCAGGCCGCCCGCAAATCGCGGGACATGCACATGGCCGCCACCATTGTTTTCAATGAGCCCGGACCGCAGAACAGGGCCGTAATAAGACATGCCCGTTCTTTCTGCGGTCCGGGCTCCCGGGCCGTGCAAGGACCGCAAAAACTACGGTCGTGTGCATGGCCCCATAGAAAAGAATGGGGCCGCAATTCTCCCGTGGATTTTCGGGGGAATTGCGGCCGCAAAAACACGTTCATGTGTATGGGGCCTTAGACGGCGTAGGGTGCTGTTCTGGGCTTGGGTTTACGGTTTGTGTTAGGCGTAGGGTTTAGGTTTGAAAAAAAAAAAAAAAAACTTAAAGAAAACAATAAAAAAGAAAAAAAAAAGTTTAATTCTTTTAGTGTTCTTAGTTGATTAGGCTTCATGCACACGACCGTGCTCGTAATTACGACTCGTAATTACGAGCACGGCCGGCCGCGGGTAGCCGGCCGCTTTTGCGAGCCGTGCTGTCATTATAAAGTATAGCAGCATGGCCCGTAAAATAGAAAAATAGAACATGTTCTATTTTTTTAACGGCACGGGCACCTTCCAGTGAGAAAACGGGAAGGTACCCGTGGGTAACAGAAGTCTATGAGCCCGTTATTGCGGGTCGTAATTACGACCCGCAATAACGGGTGTTTTTACGGTCGTGTGCATGAGGCCTTAGTTGATAAAAAAAATAAATTTAACCGCTAGTTCCATTTATTATTTGCGGTTAAGGCCTCATGCACACGACCGTATTTTTTCCCACCCGTAAATACTGGCGTAAATACGGGTCCGGCGTCACACGTATTTCACCCGTTTTGCACCAGTATTTACGAACCCGTGCCCGTAAATATGGGTCCGGTGTCACCCGTATTCCACCCGTATTTACGGGCACGTTTTGGGCGGCAAAATAGCACTGCACTAATCGGCAGCCCCTTCTCTCTATCAGTGCAGGATAGAGAGAAGGGACAGCCTTTTCTGTAATAAAAGTTAAAGAAATTCATACTTACCCGGCCGTTGTCTTGGTGACGCGTCCCTCTCTTCACATCCAGCCCGACATCCCTGGATGACGCGGCAGTCCATGTGACCGCTGCAGCCTGTGATTGACCTGCGATTGGCTGCAGCGGTCACATGGCCTGAAACGTCATCCAGGACGTCGGGCCGGTTGTCGAGAGGGACGCGTCACCAAGGCAACGGGCGGGAGACCGGACTGGAGGAAGCAGGAAGTTGTCGGTAAGTATGAACGTCTTTTATTTTTATTTTTTACAGGTTTATACTGATCGGTAGTCACTGTCCAGGGTGCTGAAAGAGTTACTGCCTATCAGTTAACTCTTTCAGCTCCCTGGACAGTGACTATTTACTGACGTCGCTTAGCAACGCTGCCGTAATGACGGGTGCACACATGTAGCCACCCGTTATTACGAGAGCTCCATAGACTTCTATGGACTGTCCGTGCCGTTATTACGGCCTGAAATAGGACATGTTCTATCTTTTTCAACGGCACGGGCACCTTCCCGTGAGAAAACGGGAAGGCACCCGTCGCCAATAGAAGTCTATGAGCCCGTTATTACGGGTCGTGATTACGACCCGTAATAACGGGCGTTTTTACGGTCGTGTGCATGAGGCCTTAGACTGTATTATCATTATGGCTGCCAGAAGATACAGCGTTGAGGAAGCCTATCAGATGCTATGCTCAGATACGGATTCTGCATCTGAAGTTGAGCTTTTAGGGTATGTGCACACGTAGTGACCAAAAACGTCTGAAAATACGGAGCTGTTTTCAAGGGAAAACAGACCCTGATTTTCAGACGTTTTTTGAGCAACTCACGGTTTTCGCTGCGTTTTCTACGTCCGTTTTTGGAGCTGTTTTCATTGGAGTCTATGAGAAAACGGCTCCAAAAACGTCCAAAGAAGTGTCCTGCACTTCTTTTGACGAGGCTGTATTTTTACGCGTCGTTGTTTGACAGCTGTCAAACGACGACGCGTAAATGACAGGTTGTCTGCACAGTACGTCGGCAAACCCATTCAAATGAGTGGGCAGATGTTTGCCGACGTATTGTAGCCCTATTTTCAGACGTAAAACGAGGCATAATACGCCTCGTTTACGTCTGAAAATAGGTCGTGTGAACGCAGCCTTACTTGAAAGTGACAGCGAAAGTGTCGCTTCAAGGGATTCTATGGATATGAGACCCAGCACCAGTGATATGGGAGACGGCGCAGTTGCTACAACGTCCGTTCAAAGTGCAGCCCCTGAAATTGCACAACCCCACCAAACAGATTTAGTGTGGGAACCCACGAGTTTATTTTCTCCCACCATAAATGACTTTATTGCTACTCCTGGCGTACAAATTTGTATGCCAGGCAGTACATTGCCAATAAGCCTTCCTCACCTAATGCCAGGTTGTGGAATCCCACAAATTTCAAAGGGCGTCTCTCATTCCGTCAATTCATACCCTCAAAAAGTGCAAAATACGGGGTAAAGATCTACAAGTTATGTGAAAGCACTACTGGCTACACATGTGCATTTAAGATCTACGAGGGTAAAGACAGTGAATTTAATCCACCAGGGTGCCCTCCAAATATTGGTACCACTGGTAAGATTGTGTGGGATTTAATTGGCCCTTTCCTACACAAGGGGTATCATGTATACACGGACAGTTTTTATACCAGTGTGCCATTGTTTAGCGCCCTTCATTGTGCCAACACCGGAGCATGTGGCACAATACGCAGGAATCGCAAAGGTTTCCCACGTCAACTTGTGGATAAAAAACTACGAAAGGGGGAGTCATGCACTTTTCAAATTGAGAAGATGCTGGCTTTAAAATTTCGTGACCGCAAGGACGTCTACATGATCAGCACTGTCCATTCAAGTGCAACAGCAACTGTTAGAGAACGTGGGGCCTCTGCAGATAGACAAAAGCCTGTGTGTGTCATCGGCTATAACAAATTCAGGTTGCGATGCAGAACGCATTTGTCCTGTACAAAAAATCAGCGGGCAGGGCGACATTCTTTGAATTTCAGGAGAAAGTGATTGAAGATCTCCTATTTCAATCTGCAGACCAGAGAGTAGTCCATGAGTCAGAGGATGTACACCGACTTGTTGAAAAACATTTTTTACACCCCATCCCTTCAACATCTAACCAAAAATACCCCAAAAAACTGTCGGGTCTGCAGCAAACGAGGACAGCGAAGTGAGTCACGATATTATTGTTCCGCTTGTCCTTCCAACCCTGGTCTATGCATAAGTCCCTGTTTTGTCCTTATCAATACACTATGGGCTTTATTACAGTTTTGTTCGGGTTTTTGGTGGACCTCTTACACCCGACAATACTTCTAGAAATAGCGACATTAATTTGGGGAGTAGTGGTCCTTTACTGTATCTATACATACGTGTGGGACACTGCCCCTTTATATATTCTACAGGTGATTGGTTGTTTTGTGCACATGGCGGTTCCTACCTTGCCGGGCAGGGGCTTGCTATGGTGTACCGCGTCACTTGGCACATTCGTCCCTTATATAGGGATTGATGGAGCTAAAGAGACGTCGTATGACCAGTCACTTTGAATAATAAAGTCATTACAGCCCTACAAATTTTCCTTCATCCTGTGAACATGCTCTAGTTTTCCACATAGTTGGATACATTCTTCCTCCTTTTTTTTGGATATATTGCCTTTTTCCGCCAACAGTTTAATACATTTTCCCACTGTAACTTACTATATATCAGAGCGGGTTGATATACATAATGTCTATGGACTGACATGATTTCAGGACAGCTGCTTTCTTAGCACGACATAGTCATAGGGTGTAGAAACTGTTAGGGACATCTATTTGTCAATCTAGAAAAGTAGAATCCTCCCATTTTCAAAGCAAAATGTGTGTCCTGAAAGCCTCCGGGTGCTCCCTTCCTTTTGGGTCCTGCCGTGTGTCCAGGAAACACATTAGGGCCACAATGGAGAAATTTTTGAACACAGGAGAAACAGGGTGATACATTTTCTGGTGCATTTCCTTATTCTCATGACCTCTGTACAAGAAATCTGACCTTATAATGACACATTTGTGAAAAAAAGTGAAATAAAATTTGCTTTCCACCTGCTTTGCATTAATTCCTGCGAAAACTGTGGGGTCAAAATACTTAGTACACACCTAGATGAATACCATAAGCGGTCTAGTTTTCAAAATGGGGTCATTTATGGGGAGTTTCTATCTTTTTGGCAGCTCTGTGCCTCTATAAATGTGTAATGGGACCTGAAACATTTTCAAGCAAAATATGAGTCCTGAAAGCCTCCGGGTGCTCCCTCCCTTTCGGGCCCTGCCGTGTGTCCAGGCAACGCATTAGGGTGTGTTTCTTCATTCTCATGGTCGCTTTACAAAGAAATCGGTCTTCAAAGTGATACTTTTATATAAAAAGTGTTTTGTTTTTTTATTCCACCTGCTATGCATTCAATTTAGCAAAAAAGTGTGGGGTCAAAATACTCACTACAGCCCTAGATAAATACCTTAAGACCTTAAGGGGTCTAGTTTTCTAAATGGGGTAGTTTATGGGGAGTTTCTATCGCTCTGGTAGCTCAAAACCTCTCCAAATGTACAGTGGGGCCTAAAACATTTTCACGCAAAATATGAGACCTGAATGCCTCCGGTTGCTCCCTTCCTTTCAGTCCCTGCCGTGTGTCCAGGCAACGCATTAGGGTCACAATGTGGGCATTTTTGAAAACAGGAGAAACAGGGTGATAGATTTTGGGGTGTGTTTCTTCATTCTCATGTTCGCTTTACAAAGAAATCGGTCTTCAAAGTGATACTTTTATGAAAAAAGTGAAATTATATGTTTTTACGCCTGCTTTGCATGAATTCTTACAAAAAAACTGTGGGGTCAAAATACTTACAACACCCCTTAATAAATACCTTAAGGGGTGTAGTTTGCAAACTGGGGTCACTTGTGGGGGTTTCCACCATTCTGACACCTATGAGCCTCTGAAAACCTGGCTTGGTGCAGGAAAACAAAATGTACTTCAAAATGTATACAATTATGACTAAATTTGTAAGTCCTCTAAATTGCTCAAAAAAAAATTTTTTTTTTCAGAAGTGCTGCCAAAATAGAGTAAAGAGATGGAAATATATATTTAATTAAAAAAATTGTACAGTATGTACATATGTGACATATTGCAGTTAAAAATAGGGAAAAATTATAATTTTTACAAAATTTCTTCAATTTTTCTATTTTTTTCATTAATTTCCGCAAATCGTATCAGTCTACTTTTACCACTAAAATAAAGTACAACATGTGACGAAAAAACAATGTCAGAATTACTTGGATATTCAAAACTTTCGCACAGTTATTCTCTAATAAAGTCAGACATACCAGATTTGACAAATCTGGCTTGGTCATTAAGGTCTTTTCAGGCCCGGTCAATCACTTTCTATTATTATTACTATTTTTAGATTTATATTTATGTATATTTTTAACTATATTGATTAATATATTTGTATATCTATATGGAAGCACTGTATTGTATTATTATAGATACATATAAAGAAAATGTTATATATTTTTATATTCTCTACACTTTATCACTATATTTATTTTATTTCTTGTGGGCTATTTTTTAAATACCCACAAGAGGGCACTTATACACTGTTCACCATATCTACTTATTTCATTACAAGTGTATATCATTCATTTTTTATTTTCACTTTTAAATTTATATTTATTTTTAATTACACTGATAAAAATATTTGTATATTTATGTGGAAATATTTTACTGTATTATTATAGATACGTATAAGGAAAATATTATATTGTTCTATTTATATTTGTACATTTATCACTGTATTCAATTTATCATTAGATCTATTATAATTTATTCCCTGTGGGTCATTTTCAAAAATATCCACAAGAGGGCGTCTACACACAGTCTATTTTACATTTACACATTACACTACAAGCTTTTATTCTTCAACATCTTTTTAAATGTAACATCTAACTAATTAGGGATACATACATTTGAGCTACACTCACGTCTTGCACCGTGACTGGGGTTGCGCTCGTGCAGTGATGAGGGATGCCGGACTTACGCCGTCGGTTATCGCTTTATGCGCATACGCCGTCTCCCTGGTGACGCGTCCTGGGATTCGCGCATGCGCTGTTTGGCGATGACACCCGACGATGGGGATCTCGCGCTTTCCTCTAAAATCACGCACAAGCGCAACAGACCACATTATCACCAGGGTTTACTATTTCAACATGGACACAAGAATGGCACCCTCTGAGAAAGCTACGCGCGTCGGGGCGCTACCTTATCCTCTGGGTCACACCACTACACCACGGCAATATGGGTAAGCACACCTTGGAGACTGTCAGGTTATTTAGACACTACTTATGTTGTTTATGCTTATTAGGTGTAGACTTCAATTCTACTGCTTGTTTTACTCGACATATATTGTTCCCTGTCTGGTCTCTGTGCTTCCGGCCTCCTGGGGTGACGTTTTGTCCCGTTTGATTGCTGCAGGCGCCACCGTTTACATGGGACGAAACGTCATGCCAGGAGACCAGCAGCACAGAGATCCCTCTTCTGCTTCCGCAGCAGCGTTTATGGGTGATAATTGGCACCAAATGAAACACAATTTGGTCCAGGCTTTCAGCAGGAATTCCTCTGCGGAACCTGTGTTTTTCTGCAGAAAATCCGATCAGTGTGAACATACCCTTCATTCACAGGGCCGTATTACAACTCTATTTTTGTACAGAGCGATATAAGTACATTGGCGATAATTTACCAACCTTTCTATAGCAGTTTTCTGGTGTAGAAATGTCTCTCTTGCACCACCCTTGCCACTTTTGTAGAAAGTGGTGTGACCTCTGGGGAAAGGGGTGTGGCCACCATGGCGTGACAAATTTATTATAAGTTTCGCCAGAAAACTGGCATAAATGATAGTGAAAATCTATGCCAGCTTCTAACTGGCGTAGATCTCACTTCGGAGCGTAGCAAGGTAGAGGTCAGCGTTGGGCTCCTACGTTACCGCCCTCCAATCTGCTTTTCCCACCTTGTGCTATGCTGTTTCCGTAACTCCTGTTCACTTCTATGGGAGTTACAGAAACAGCGTAGCTCAGTGAGCACATGTGGCTCCCCGGAACCCTATGTATGGCTCACCAGCTGGTAGCAGCTCTTACTTTTGTGACCTAGTGGTATCAGGGATCCCAGAGTTACTGAAACTTGGCATTCCAGTCAAAACCATATCACTTGCAATTAACTCGAGGGTTAGAAGAGCCATATGTCATATTTTTAATACAATTTTACCCTTTTAATATCAAAAGGAGTTTAAGAGGACCTCTTTTATCTAGACAGTAGGCGTTTTTTTAAAATATGATTCCAGTTGAAAAATAGTTTACAAATTCTAAATTGGTTGGCCTAACATGTAATGTTTAATGTCGTGGTACTACCGCTTTAATTGCATACACAGATGACAGTCATTTGTGTTCAGTCAAATTACAAACTATATTCTGCTATAGCAGACGGCGTCTGTGGACATCTGCAGGTAAGGGCCTGTTCACATCCGCGACACCTTTCCGTTCATGGGTTCTGTCACACCTTTCCGTGGGAGGAACCCATGAATGGTTAGGCAAACGGAAACCATAGTTTAACGCTTCCGTTGCAAATGGTTTCCATTTGTCTCCGTCCCGTAAGATTTCAGGTTTTTTTGGTGGAAACAATAGCGTAGTCGACTACGCAAAGAGACCAACAGATGTTTTCTAGTGTTTCTGTAAGTATAAAGCAAAGGATAAAACATTAGTTCATATTATTCATGTCTGACTTTATGTAAGGTCTATTTCTGGCGAAAGGAGGAAAGCACGAAGAAGAAGCAGAGAAAAAGATAAGCGACAAAAGTCTTCATCAAAGGATGAAAGCAGCAAAGTGCGAAAATCCAGGTCAAGGTCCTCCGTATCGTCTGTCTCCTCTTCATCTCCATCTAGATCACAGAGCCCAAGTGACTTATCTAATGCTGGCCTAACTCTGCAAGAACGCTTGAAACTAAAGGAGGAGAAAAAGACTAAAAGTGAGATGATGAAAGCCATGGAAGCTCCAGAAGAAAAGAGAGGCAGGCGCTTAGCCAAGAAAGAGGCCAAAGAGCGAAAAAAGCGCGAGAAGATGGGATGGGGAGAGGAGTATATGGGATACACTAATACAGACAACCCGTTTGGAGATAATAACCTACTGGGCACTTTCATCTGGAGCAAGGTGAGTGAATTGCAATGTAGGGATTTCCAGGTGATGGTCCAAGTCTTACATAAAGTATATAGGTCTCTCGTATAAATTCTTGTATTCTCTATAGGCACTGGAAAAAAAAGGAATAGGACATCTTAATGAAAAAGATCTGAAAGACAGGAACAAACATATCCAAGAAGACAATCGCTTAGAGCTTCAAAAGGTGAGGTCTCGTTCCCCCATAGTACTTGGTACCCAAAAAGCATCAACATGTGGAGTGTATAGGCCAGTCTGAGCACGACTAATCTCTATTAAAATGCACAAAACACAAGAATTGGCTATGCTTGGCTAATGGAACTTTAATATTAAGCTTTCATATGTAATAAGTGCCCTTGTATGTTGCCATTATTTGAATCCATGCCATATTAAAAAAAAAAAAAAAAGTAAAATAAATAATAAATCTTTTCTTCACAATATCTACTCGGACCAATAGTCATAACTAAATAATTATTTGCGTGATAAAATTGGGGGGGGAAATTCCTCCATTGTCTTTTCGGTTTCGTTTTTACGGCTTTCACTGATGAGCGGTCAGAGGGGGCAGCCTCCTTTTCATCACCCCCCGCACCACGACGTGCTATTACGTGGTTGTGCGCAAAATGGTTATCCACCGTTTCAGGTTAAATTTTTTATTGAGAAGTCTCTGATCTTAAAGTTCTGAACTGAAAGGGGTTTTCCCACGAGGGACATTTATGACATATCCACATGATATATTTCATAAATGTCAGATGCAGCTCCCACCTCTGGGTCCCACACCTATCTCCAGAACAGGGCCCCTAAACCCCATTCTACCTCTGTGTGTCGCTAATTTTCGACCATGAAGGTGAAAACAGCGTAGCTCGCTGAGCTACGCTATTTTCGTAAGCCCCATAGAACTGAATGGTTGTTACGGAAACGCTGCTTCCGTAACTGCTATTCACAACTATGGAAGTTACGGAAACAGTGTAGCTCATCGGGCTACGCAGTTTTCACCGCCATGGTCAGAAATCAGCGACACACAGAGGTAGAATGGGGTTTAGGGGCCCCGTTCTGGAGATAGGTGTGTTCAGAACTTTTAAGTTCAGAGACTTCTCAATAAAAAAAATATAATCTAATTTTATTTATTTTTTTAAATTTAAAAAGGTCAATCGGTATGATTGGTGCAACCTTATAAATAGTTTTTTATTAAAAATAATTTTTGCTTTTTAATTGTTCAGAAAAGTCTTCCCTACGTTGTTGCAGAAGTTCCCACAAATGTGCTGCACTTGTAGGTTGCTTTGCTTTCACCCTTCTGTTCAGTTCATCCCAAACAAGCTCAATGGGGTTTAAAGGGAATGTCTCGAATGAAACTTTTTTATATTTTTTTTTGTAAGTTACATATTTCTATTATATTTTTACAAATTTTTTTTTTTTATTTTAATTTTTTTTTTTTTTTCTTACACATGGTGGAAAGTATTAAAAATGAAATAATAATTTGACTTGTTTTCCTATGTTGGCCACCAGAGGGAGCACTTCCCAGAATTACAGCAAGGCGAATAAGGCAAAGCAACCTGACTCACAGCTGCCGTAAATGTGGGAGGGAATCTCACCCCCCCCCCTCCCACAAGCCAGGAAAAGGTGTCTTCAAATTGCTAAGCTGTGTCCGGCAGCCATTTTGGGTGTGATTCTGCAGCGGGCAGAAGTTATAGAGCACCAAAAGGCTAAGGGTATGTTCACACGCTTACTAAACAAAGGGAAAACCGCTCCTGATTTCCAGCCATTTTTTAATCAAACTCGCGTTTTTGGCTGTGTTTTTTACGGCCGTTTTTGGAGCTGTTTTTCTATAGAGTCAATGAAAAACAGCTCCAAAAACGTCCCATATGCACTTTGGCGGGCGTCTTTTTACGTGCAGTTTTTGGAAAATGGCCGCGTAAAAACACGTCCCGTCGGAACAGAACGCCGTATTTCCCATTGAAACCAATGGGCAGACGTTCGTAGGCGTTCTGTTTCCGGTTTTTTGGGACGTTTACGGCCCGAAAAACGGCTGAAACACTGCGTGTGAACATACCCTCAGGGCTTATTTAGATGAACGGGATATACGTCCGTGCAACGTGCGTGTTTTTCATATATTAGTCTATGGGGCCGTGCAGACAGTTGCGTGATTTTTCCGCAGCGTGAGTCCGCTGCGAAAAAGTCACGACATGTCCGTTCTTTGGGCGTATTTCGCGCATTACGTACCCATTTAAGTCAATGGGTGCGTGAAAATCACGCATGCCACACGGAAGCACTTCCGTGGGACGCGCGTGATTCGCGCAACAGCTGTGAAAATGATGAATGAAAACAAAAGCACCACGTGCTTTTCTGTTTACAAACATAGTGTCATAATGATGGCGGCTGTGCGAAAAGCACGCAGCTGCGCACCATATGATCATGACACACAGAGCTGTTAAGTGCCTTTTGCGCGTGCAAAACGCACACGCTCGTGTGAATCCGGCCTTAGAATGATGAAAGTGAAGTGAATGACTTTTCAGTTGACCGGTTCAGACGGCGTGTATTTGACACGTTTGGTTTTTTTTGCGCATTTTACGTGCCAAAAACCGCATTAAAAAAACGCTTGATTACACTTGATTGTGTGTGTATGACCACAGCACAGCGATGTCTCGCTATGAATTACAGCTTACAGCGTAATCTTGCGAGACTACGCCTGCTATGCTGTAAATCAGAGACCCTACAGAAGTGGTCAGGATTCTGAATACACATCACGTCCAGGCTGGTAGTGATGTGTATTCATTATCAGGACACTGCAGTAATGTTAGTGTATGTGGCTGCACATAGCGATATAGCTATATCGCTATCTGCAGTGTAAATGAACGGAGAGAAGTGTATGACGCTGATTGGTCACTGATTGGTCAGCATCATACACTCCTCTCCAACGCCCACTTGGTCATATAGTAAAACACGCCCAGTTGTCCATTAAGAAACTCATTAGCATAAAGCTAATATAGGTCATAACTCCGTCAAAAATGATTGTTTTTCTAAATAAAAAACACGGCTGTAATCTACATTACAGCGCCGATCACATCATGTACAAGATAGGCCACTTATAATGTGGTGACAGAGCCTCTTTAAAGAGGCTCTGTCACCAGATTTTGCAACCCCTATCTGCTATTGCAGCAGATCGGCGCTGCAATGTAGATTACAGTAACGTTTTTATTTTGAAAAAAACGAGCAAGTTATGACCATTTTTGTATTTATGCAAATGAGGCTTGCAAAAGTACAACTGGGCGTGTTGAAAAGTAAAAGTACAACTGGGCGTGTATTATGTGCGTACATCGGGGAGTGTTTACTACTTTTACTAGCTGGGCGTTGAAGAGAAGTGGATGATACTTCTATACACAACGCCCAGCTTCTGGCAGTGCAGACACAGCCGTGTTCTCCAGAGATCACGCTGTGACGTCACTCACAGGTCCTGCATCGTGTCAGACGAGCGAGGACACATCGGCACCAGAGGCTACAGATGATTCTGCAGCAGCATCGGCGTTTGCAGGTAAGTCGATGTAGCTACTTACCTGCAAACGCCGATGCTGCTGCAGAATCATCTGTAGCCTCTGGTGCCGATGTGTCCTCGCTCGTCTGACACGATGCAGGACCTGTGAGTGACGTCACAGCGTGATCTCTCGAGGACATGCTGTGTCTGCACTGCCAGAAGCTGGGCGTTGTGAAGAGAAGTGGATGATACTTCTATACACAACGCCCAGCTAGTAAAAGTAGTAAACACGCCCCGATGTACGCACATAATACACGCCCAGTTGTACTTTTACTTTTCAACACGCCCAGTTGTACTTTTGCAAGCCTCATTTGCATAAATACAAAAATGGTCATAACTTGGCCAAAAATGCTGGTTTTTTAAAAATAAAAACGTTACTGTAATCTACATTGCAGCGCCTATCTGCTGCAATAGCAGATAGGGGTTGCAAAATCTGGTGACAGAGCCTCTTTAAGTCTGGAGACTGTGCAGGTCATTCCATTCTTTGAAGTCTGTCGGCTTCTTCTGGTCTTCTCAGGTAGTTCTGGCATAACGTAGCAGTATGTTTTGGATCATTGGTCTTGCTGTAATATGAACCCCTAACCAAGTAGGCGTACACCAGAGGGTATTGCATGGCCCATCAAAATGCTGTGGTAGCCACTTTTTGTGCAGTGTGCCAGTAAGGCTGGATTCACACAAGCACATTAACGTCCGTAATGGACGGACGTATTTCGGCCGGAAGTCCCGGACCGAACTCAGTGCAGGGAGCCGGGCTCCTAGCATCATAGTGATGTACGACGCTAGGAGTCCCTGCCTCTCCGTGGAACTACTGTCCCGTACTGAAAACATGATTACAGTACGGGACAGTTGTCCTGCAGCGAGGCAGGGACTCCTAGCATCGTACATAACTATGATGCTAGGAGCCCGGCTCCCTGCACTGAGTTCGGGCCGAAATACGTCCGTCCATTACGGACGTTAATGTGCTCGTGTGAATCCAGCCTTACCCTGTGCACGTTACCAACTCTGGATCCAGCAAAAGAGCCCCAGACCATCACGCTTCCTCCTCTGTTTGACAGTTGGTGTCACACACTGAGGAAGCGTCCTTTCATATACTCGACGAAGTACAAAAACCTTGTGTGATGCATCAAAGATGTCCACTTTTGAATCCTCAGTCTGCATTGGCCCAGGCAAGTTGTTTTTTTTTATTTTATTTTGCAATCTTTGCAGTGGCTTTCTTACTGATAGTCAAATTGTCAAACCTGCAGATAGAAGTCTTCTCTTCACAGTTGAAATGGAAACTTGTTTATTTTTTGCTGCGTTAACCTGGGCTTGAAGATTTTGTGCTGTGAGGCGCCGATCGTGCAAACTGTTGACTCTCAAAAACTTGTCATCTGATTTTGTAGGGGCCTTTGGTCGGCCAGACCTCTTCCGGTCAGTTTCCAAGTGCCTTTTGATGCTATAGGAAACTGTAGTGACTGCCACTTTGGCTTTCTTGGCAATTTCTCTGTAGGACGGACCTACACTTCTAAGGATTATAGTTGTGTGCTTTTATTAATTGCCTTTTTCTTGCCAATATATCAACGTGCTCTGTCCTGAAGAGCAAAACTGTCCAAATCCTGCCTTACAGGGTGTTGTAATGCAGTCTATTCCAACACTGGTTATAGAAAATCAGAGGGTTTGAAAGTAATCTCCAAAAGTTGGGACTCCTATAGGAATAGTTTGCATCCAATTTCAAGCCATAATTTGCTTTCTGTGCTGCAGAGAAGCGGTCCTTAATTTCTTCCCTGAAGAAAGCCATTCGGTTCAAATCAGAAATTCAGGCTATTGTTGCGTTTTGAGGTTAAAAATGAATATTTTTATGTTTTTAACTTACTTTTCAACATTTGAGCCATTTCACGATATTTGCTGTACTAGAACTGTTAATGTAAAAATAACTGGCAAAATGTAGGTGTTCTAAAACTTTTTTTAATTACAAAGTTGCACCAATTGCAATGATGCACATGTTTATTTAAAAAAATAAATTAAATAAATCTTTCAAAGGTTCAACCTTCTCACGTTAGTACATATAA
Source organism: Rhinoderma darwinii (assembly GCF_050947455.1). NCBI lineage: Eukaryota > Metazoa > Chordata > Amphibia > Anura > Rhinodermatidae > Rhinoderma > Rhinoderma darwinii. Next base: position 273,547,954 of record NC_134687.1, on the reverse strand, counting down.
CGTATTTAAAAAATGTCAAGTAAATTATTTTGCGCGTTTTATGCGCCAGAGACTGCGAGATGTTTCCATAGTTAATGGGAGTTCTAATTATGCTGTAAAAAACACTTGGAAAACGCGTCAAAACGCCTGATTTTTAACCCCTTAACAACTTCTCCTCTACATGTACGTGACAGCCGGAAGTATGGAGCAGCCTTACGGGCTGAGCTCACACAGCTGTCACCTGCTAAGTTTGGAGTATTACAGCCGACACCTCACCACTACAACGGGCGGAAACAAAGGTCACTTTGATTCCACCCGTTTTAACCCCTTAAATGTGGCAGTCAATCGCGACTGTTGCATTTTAAAGCTTTCGAAACAGGGTGGCCCTCTCCGACCTGCCATGGTGCCCCCACAAACCGGATCGCAAGGTGCCGATGGTAGTCATGGCAGCCTGGCGGCCGATTGAAGGCTCCTAGGTCTGCCATCTTTGTGCTCCTTTGAGGAGACAGTCAGTATAGCGATATACTGCAATACAGGGAGGACAAATAAAAAAAATTGTTCCCCTAAAAGTATTAAATGCTGAAAAACCAAACTTCTCCCATTTTTATTCTCCCCCCCCCCCCCCCCCAAAGCAATGTTAAAAAACTACAGTTAACATAACTAGTATTGCCGCATCCGTAAAACAACCAAATTGCTGTTTTTTGTTACTTTAGCGCTCCAAAATATAATGAAATAAAAAGTGATCAGTGGTCAGATGTACCCCAAAATGGTAACCACGACCGCTCGCCATGCAAAATATAAGCCCTCACATTGCTTAATCGACTGAAAAAGAAAGTTATGGCTCTAAGAATATCGGTTTTTACTTTTAAGTGGTAAAACATAACAAGACCTCATTAATTGGGTATCGCCATAATCGTATAAGGTAAACCTGTGGTTTTTTGTTTGTTTTTTAAAAAAAAACAGTTAGTTTTTGATTTTGACATTACAACAATATAATGCACAAAAACTATCAACAACTTACAGGCAATGAACAAGACATCACGTATATTACAGTGACCAACATCATGAGGATGTGTTATACAGAATAATATCACGTTTATATAAGTTTTAGAAAAACGGGAAAAGTAAAACACTTCTTTGGGAACTTGAACTTTTTATTTCATTGCCCTGATGTGCACCACAGTAGTAGAAATGAAATCAGGGAAAAGGGATATAGAGAAGAGAGGGCAAGAAGTTTTGTATACTAGATCTCTAATAGAAGACCGGCTATAGTGATTATGAAGCAGATAGCATACCATGCAGCAATATACTTTAACAGAGCGCATATGGGAAAGAGCTAGCAAATAGATTTTATATTTTAATCACAGAGCTATTCAATCAGTCCCCTATAGAACACCCAATGCTAAGTGGGATTTGATACTCAATAGGGTGTTCCACGAGGGACCGTTCACCCTATCCCTATACGGTAATTCATAATTACTATAGCCGGTCTTCTATTAGACCTTATTCACACGACAGGGTTTCCCGGCCGTTCATAAAATGGCTGTCACACGGCCGTAGTATGAACAATAGACCCTCTAATGGGGCTATTCACACGACCGTTTTTTTTTGACGGCCCGGAAAATCCGTCCGTCAAAAAAATGGGACATGCCTTATTTTCGGCCGTTCTCCCTGCCGCCCGGCTCTCATATAATATGTCCCGAGTGACGGCCGAGTCTTCCGTCGCTCGCACGCTCTCCTTCTCCTCACAGTGCGAAGTGCATGTGAGGAGGAGGGTATTTTTTTTTTTGCTCCCTGTAGGAGCGGAATCCCCAGCCACAATCTCGGCAACGCTGTGGCCGGAGATTGGGGATTCCTCTTCAGAAGTGCCTGACGTCCGTGAAGTCAGGGACTTCTAGAGCGGAAACACGGGCCACAGGGTCGGGGATTCCGCTTCAGAAGTGCCTGACATGACTGGCCACAGTGACGTCAGGCGCTTCTGAAGTGGAATCCCCGACCCTGTGGCCGGTGTCTCCGCTCCAGGAGAAGTCCCTGACTTCACTGTCCCATATATGTACATTGAAATCAGGGAATTCTCCTGGAACGGTGGCGCTAGCTACAGACAGGTAGGGAGGGGGTGCCATCCATCGGGGGGGAGGTGTGCTGTGTAGAACTACCTACAGAGGGCAGTGTGTGGCAAAAAATGTATAAATGAAATTCATCCGATTTTAAAGCGGACAGGGAAAAAAACTGATGCAAATCGGCCGTTCAAAACGGCAACACGGAACGGATGCAAAACGGCCGGGAAAAGGGTCAAACTGTTTTTTTTTTATTGGCCGACACTCGGACCCTGTCGTGTAAATAGAGCCTTATGCCTTATTCACACGACCGGGTCCCGCCCGAGTGTTGGCCGATAGAATCGGCTGTTTTTCCCAGCCGGTTTGCATTAGTTTTGCATCCGGGCCTGGCAGATCTGGACAGTGACATCAGGGGCAACTCCGGAAGGGGAATCCCCATGTGTTCGGGGATTCCGCTTCAGGAGTTTCCCCTGATGTCACTGCCCAGATATGGACAGAGACATCAAGCGCTCTGTCCAGGAGCCGAATCCCCGAACACACTGGGATTCCGCTCCTTCAGGGAGCAAAAGTGGGGCTAGCACATAGCAGAGCAGGGAGATACCTCCCTGCTCTGCTATAGTGGTGTCGCTACAGCAGTAGCAGCTGCTAGCGGCGCCATCGAAGGTGTCGCCGGGCCAGGGCGCTCTTAAAACAAGCAGGGGAAGGGAGCCAACGCAGTGCTCCCTTCCACCTGCTGTACACGCCGGCCCTGCCCCACAGTGTATCTCCAGCGTACAGCCATTCGTCCGAATGGCATCAACTCCTCCTCCTCCTCACATGCACTCTGCGCTGTGAGGAGGGAGCGAGCGACGGAATACATGGCCATCACTCGGGACACATTCTGGTGGGGGCCGGGTAAACGGCCGAAAATAGGACATGTCCCATTTTTTGACGGCCAGGTTTCCCGGGCCGGCAAAACATCGGTCGTGTGAATAGCCCCATTAGGGGTCTATTGTTCCTACAGCAGCCGGGTGACTGAAGTTTTATGAACGGCCGTCGCCCGGCCGGGAAACCCTGTCGTGTGAATAAGGGCTATGGCCTCATTCACACGACAGGGTCCGAGTGTCGGCCGATTAAAAACGGCTGTTTTGGGCTGTTTTTCCCGGCCGTTTTGCATCCGTTCCGGGCCGTGTTGCGGTTTTTAACGGCCGGTTTTGCATCCGTTTTTTTCCCTATCCCTTTTAAAATCTGATGCATTTCATTTAAATTTGTTGCCACACACAGCTTTCTGCAGATAATGCCACAGCCCCCCTGGTAGGTAATGCCACCCAGCCCCCTGCGGGTAATGCCACCCATCCCCCACCCCCCTTACAGGAGAAGTCACTGACTTCAATGTCCATATATGGACAGTGTAGTGACTGACTTCTCCAGGAGAAGAATTCTGGGCCACAGGTTCCGCTTCAGAAGTGAGTGACGTCGCTGTGTCCATATATGGACAGTGTGGTCGCTCACTTCTCCTGTAGCGGAATCCCCGGCCACGGGGTCGGGGATCCCGCTTCAGAAATGAGTGACGTCGCTGTGTCCATATATGGACAGTGTGGTCGCTCACTTCTCCTGTAGCGGAATCCCCGGCCACGGGGTCGGGGATCCCGCTTCAGAAGCGAGTGACGTCGCTGTGTCCATATATGGACAGTGTAGTCACTCACTTCTCCTGTAGCGGAATCCCCGGCCGGGGATTCCGACTCCTACAGGGAACAAAAAAAGACCCTCCCTCCTCCTCACATGCACTCTGCACTAGGAGGAGGAGGAGGAGGAGAGAGCGCGAGCGACGGAATATACGGCCATCACTCGGGACACATAGACTTCTAAACGGCCAAAAATAGGGCATGTCCCATTTTTTGACGGCCAGGTTTCCCGGGCCGTTAAAAAATCGGTCGCGTGAATAGCCCCATTAGGGGTCTATTGTTCCTAATGCAGACGTGTGACGGACGATTTATGAACTGCCGTCACCTGGCCGGGAAACCCTGTCGTGTGAATAAGGGCTTAGAGATCTAGTATCCAAATCTTCTTGCACTCTCTCCTTCTCCATATCCCTCTTTCTCTTATTTAATTAGGAAAACGGGACAATTACATGCGTCCATCATTACCCAACCTAAGAAAATACACATTCACTTATCATTCATCCAAGTGCTCCTATAACCCAAAAACTATTCCCTCCCCCAAGCAATATAAACATTAGACTGCAGTTTCTATAGTTTCCATCCACCTAGTCCAGATTTTTCTAAATTTATCAGGATGTTTTCTGTTGAGTTTCTGGTGCCTACTTGTTAACTAGTTGCAACCACTGTATTAGACTTGGACACACCGTGGCTTTCCAAACCATGATCATAACCGTTCTAGAGCAGAATAGGAGAAAGTGGCAAAAAATGTTCCCATAATATCACTCTACAACCTCGTTTATAATACCCAAGAGGTGTGTTTGGGGGATGAGGTGTCGAGGGAGTTCAAAGTGGACATACCTCCGACCAAAAGGGCAATATTCTAGGACATGACCGCACACAATGTAGAAAGTGCCGACATCTAAAGCGGCTATCTGAGGTAGAAGCTCCCATTCTCTGTTATCAGCTCCACTCCTCCTCCTCTAGGTCAGGAATATCTTTTTTTTCCACCCGCCCAGGCCCTATCAAAGGGCCTATGTCCACAGGACAATAGCAGCGCGTAAGCCTGTGTGAGAACTTTGGGGAGGTCTGTGGTGAACGTGTCGTTTGTACCGCCTGATGGACACTGTTAAATCAACACCCCCCCCCCAAAAAAAAAATTGTGTTTTTTTTTGCCAGTTTCACACCACAGATATTTTTCTTCAGTATCCCAGTACATTATGCAGTACAATAAATGGTGCCAAGAAAAACTACAACTTGTCCCGCAAAAAACATACCCTCATACAGCTATGTCAATGAAAAATGAAGTTATGGCTTTTGGAAGGCAGGGAGGAAAAAACTAAAATAAAAAAATGAAGACTGACCGTGTCCTTGACAAAAACGCTAGTGTATTTGACATGTTTACAAGTTTGTTTTTTTTCCTGTGTGAACATGCCCTAATAGTGCATGTAAGTGGATTCAAAGTCCCTAGTCATAATGCGGTCTGCTGCCCCACCTGTATCGCTCTGCACCAATGCAGCTTCCTCGGAATGATCTTTGAGATGCCATATTTTGATCAAGCTAGTCGTCTATACACTTATTGGGGGTCAGTCTTGCGCAAAGTGCTCACTTTTCAGGGTAGATCGTGGATTGTATTTACTTAAACAGACGTGTCAGGAAAGCTTAGTTTTTATCCGGAGTTAGACTTGGAGGAATAGATTTAAGTGAGGGTCAGTCACCAGTTTGGAAGTAGGAACTGTCGATCTGTCTGCTTCCTGGACTTTTTAGCAATAATTTATTTTGTGTAGGTTAAGCAGCTACGTTTGGAAAGGGAAAGAGAAAAAGCCATGCGAGAGCAGGAACTGGAGATGCTGCAACGAGAAAAGGAGGCAGAACACTTTAAGACTTGGGAGGAACAAGAAGACAACTTTCATCTTCACCAGGCAAAACTGCGGTGGGTACTTGCCTAAGACAGCTCGAATTTCTGAATGTTATTGCTTTAGGGATTTACCAGATATTTAGTTTTCTTTTTCTTCTCCTCTGTCAAAAACAGATCTAAAATACGCATTCGGGATGGCCGTGCAAAGCCTATTGATCTGCTGGCGAAGTACATCAGTGCTGAAGATGATGATTTGGCTGTTGAAATGCACGAGCCTTACACTTTCTTGACTGGACTCACGGTGTCTGATCTTGATGATTTACTGGAAGACATCCAGGTGAGTTGTTTTTTTACTCCAGTAAATCAAGGTTTAGCTTGTATTTGTTCATCCAATCACCAGAAGTCATTGCTTTTTCTTATCAGATCTACATGGAGTTGGAGCAGGGAAAGAATGTGGATTTCTGGAGAGACATGACCACTATCACAGAAGATGAAATTTCTAAATTGCGCAAACTAGAAACAACTGGGAAGGGTCCAGGTGAAATTTGTTACTTATTGTTTCTGTTTTTAGTTAATAATTTAGTATTGTCATGTCTTTATTTTTTTGGGACTTGGTCAGTGACTAGGTGAGAAAAGGTGGTATGAAAGGGATAAAACCTAATCCTAATGCACTATTTTTCAACTTAATTCCTCACCATTTATGCAGGTGTTATTTGCTATCCGTGAATGGGCAACAGGCTGAAAACCAGCACCGACCTACCGTAATACTCCTGCAACGAATCTAATCCAGGCAATTCTTCATTAGCTAAACAGCCTGACTAAGGGCCTGTTCACATCAGCGTTGCCCTTCCATTGAGGGGTTCCGTCTGAGGTTTCTGTCGTGTTAACCCCCCCCCCCCCTAAACGGAAACCTTAGCTTCCGTTTCCCTCACCATTGATTTCAATGGTGACGGAAACGTTGTTAATGGTTTCTGTTGGTCACCGTTGTGACAGGGTTCCGTTTGACGGAGTTGACTATGCTGTTGGTTCCGTCAAAACAATGGAACTCTATCACAACGGTGACAAACAGAAACCATTAACATTGTTTCCGTCACCATTGAGATCAATGGTGAGGGAAATGAAAGCTAAGGTTTTAGTTGGCCTTTCCATTGAGGGGTTAACACTGTACATCTATGCCGCTGGGAAACCTTTCTTCCCAGCTTCCTCTATCTTTGGCTGCGGACTGGATGGTATCTGCTCTGAGCACCAGCAGGCAGATCTGGCATTCTAGGAAAGCTGGGTAACCGTCTCTAGAGATGTAATGAAGGCCACTCTTGGTACATACTACTGTATATTCTGCTATGCTGCTGAAGTCAGTGAGTTTTAGCCGGCTGGTGCCACTGTGTGTCTACTAGTTCTGTTACTACTACTGGGAACTAGGAGATTCCTACCAACGAAATGGCTCTCTGTGTAGACAAAGTGTACAGCCATATCTCCGCCCTCTTCTCCTAAACTTCCTGGCTCTCCTGAGCTAGTTTTAGAGGTGCAGAGAAAACATGGCTGTCTCCCAAGAAAAGATTACACAGATTTTCCCTTTTTTAATTTTTGAAATTGTGACATCGAACAAAACAGGAGCAAGAAAAATAAGGATATTATTCTAGGCTTCTTGGTATGTTTATTGGTTCTATAACAGCAGGGTTCCAACAATAACATCCGGTGCATGAAGCTAAGGAAACATTCCGGGGGAAAATGTATACGGTTATGCCTAGTGCAGGGCCTGAGGAGACACAGGAAATTTCTATGGTGTTGTTTGAATCCCCGTGTCATGTACTACTCCCTCAGGCCCTCCACTACGCCTAGTGGTATGTTCACACGTACCAGATTCTTCGCAGCAATTTCTGAAATGAAAAAATCGATTCCATACATCTGAATGAGGTTGTTTCTGCAGCATGTGTACTTTATTCATGAATGGGACAGTCGCAGATATTTCTGCATCAAATCTGCCGTGTGTGAATATATCTTAAGTGTATAAGTATTTGCCATAGTGTTACTTTATGATTGTCAAGTATAATTATATTGATGCCAGCAGAAAAGGGTGGACCAAACCAGGCAGAAAAAAGTCAAGGATGGAATTGGCTGCAGTGAGTGTGGATATGACCAGGTTAGGCGTGTCGGCGTTTATTAAGATGTGGAAATGGCAGCAAGACGAACTTGGGAAGTTAAAATCCAAATAGTTAGAGCGATGTACCGGTAGAAAGAGCAGAGGTTTTAGACCGGATCATTATAATACAATGCTTATAATGTTGATGAATATAAATGTGAAGTAAACGATAACAAACTTTCAGCCCAGCATTATACAGTCTGTAGCTGGTTTGTGAAGAAAAACAAAACTAACGTCTGCTTTCTTTTTTTCTTTGCAGGAGAGAGACGGGAAGGGGTGAATGCCTCTGTCAGCACAGATGTGCAAGCTGTATTCAAAGGAAAGACCTACAGCCAGCTACAGGTCATTTCTCAAGGGATTGAGAGCAAGATAAAAGCCGGAGGGCCAAACTTGGATATTGGATACTGGGAAAGTCTGCTCCAGCAGCTTCGTGCTTACATGGCAAGAGCTAGGTAAGTGAGCGTTTGCATCTGGCAATCGTCATAGGTTATTAAAATGTTAAGGGACAGAACTGAGCTTATCTTTCCTCCATCAATAAACTGCTTAATGTAATCACTTTCCGATTCTACAAGGGCATTTCTGAGGTGTAACATTTGATTCTGCCCACACACCCACACACACACACTACCTCCTGCCATTTCCAACACCAAAACAATTCCCTTATCTGTCCGTTCTTCACAGGAGACTACCAAAATGCTAGTACATAAACTTGCCAACTAACCAGCTAGACTACTACAACATCTTCTTTTATCGCGTTCAGTCACATTGACTTAACACCTCTACACCTATCCTGAGCTTTGGCCGCTCGATTTATTTTTTTATATTTTTCCTCTGTCTGTACCTCCACTGACTGCCCATCACACGGATAATCCAAATGGTCACAAAGCTGTTCTGCCCCCGTCTTCTTTTCTAGCTCTGATATCCTACATGCAACTCCCGCTGTAACAAAGTGACCTCTACCACTGTCATTACCTCCTCACACTATCGCATACAGAACTTCTCTCGTGCCTCCTCCTCTCTACTTCACTCATTCCACCTGACAAGTGTATAACCTGGCCTAAAGAGTCCCCCAACACCGCCTCCAACTGACATGTCTAAAGCAGCTTTTACTTCTTACCCTGACCTCTTGTATCGACTTCCTATTCCTCATAGACTGTTCGCACATATCGGCAGGGCTCCTAGCTAATGTATCTCATCACCACTATTTTAATGTGTCTACCACACTGTCTTTTTGTAACACTCACAATGCCATACATTTTTCTTCTCCTTACAGGCTTAGAGAGCGCCACCAGGATGTTTTGCGGCAAAAGTTATTCAAGCTCAAGCAGGAGCAAGGAGTAGAGAGTGAACCCCTGTTCCCGATTATAAAACAGGAACCAGATTCCCCTGATGAGAGGTAAAGCTACAATGATCTGTTACCACTAAATGAATTACGCTATAAATGATCTGTTGCCAACAGCTACAGATTTGCACCACAATGTTGTAAGTACACAATTCTCTAGTACTTTATTTTATGCTGGAGTATTAACATTTGCCTTTACTTCAACTGGCTGATCCAAAACAACACCCCAGACCATTATGCTATCTATATAAAAGTTTAGGACTTGTCCACAGAGCTCTGCGATGAAGCCGTAAGCACTCTGCGACATTGTTAAACTAGTCAAACCACTAGTTAATATTTCTGAAAATGTAGAACATGAGGGCTCATTTATTTTGCGTATTGTTTGCAAAACTGCAGAAATTTTCAAAGTAAGACCTCAGACAATACCTAAAGCCTCATGAAAAATATTGTTACTATATGCCAATTGCTACTCGTAGAAAGTACTGTTTTATGGGACGTAGCTACATAGAAATGACATTCATAATGCGCACACGTTTTTTTATTTCGCTTTAAATAAATCCCATATTACAATGTTTGGGAGGTTTTAAATCGTTTGTTTGTTCAATTAACTGCTTAGGCAAATTACAGAAGAACCTTTGTCGGAGCAACCTGGCTCATCCGCTGCAGCTGCAGCACCTGAGGAATCTAAAGAGGCGCCAGCTGAAGAAGGGGGAGAGTCTGTACTCATGGAAGAAGACCTCATACAGCAGAGCCTGAATGATTACGATGCTGGCAGATATAGTCCCAAGCTGCTGACCAACCAGGAGCTGCCGTTTGATGCACATGTAGTTGACTTTGAGGAAGACCAACAGAGGCTGGTGTTGTGCAGACAGCAGATGCAGGTGACGGGTAAGGCAGGATTGCTAGAAGCCATCCATAATAGCTGTATTTAGTCTTACAGTTGGGCTGTACTTTTTATCTTGCACGAGTATAACTGAAGACAGATGCTAGAATCGTAAAGAGAAAATCCCTGTAGATACATACAGTAAATTATATAAAGGAGAAGTCACTAATATAACCAGCAGGCACAGTCATAGACACAATAGATTACCGCTAGCAAACTCAAAGTAGAGGTAAATATTGTTACTACTCATATCGCTGACCACTACTGAGGTCTCTGGAAGAAGGAAACTTGATTATAGAGCGGTCCATATCAACAAATGCTGTCCTAGGCCTCAAGGTCTTTATACTTATGGGCCAACATACAATCTGCCAAAATTCAAAGGTGGTACAAGAAAAGTGTGTCTAAGGCCCCATGAACACAACCGTGCCCGCAATCACGGTCCGCGATTGCGGGCACGGCCAGCCGCCGACTGACAGCCGCATTTTCCGGCCGTGCTCTCATATAAAGTATGGGAGCACGGCCCGCAAAATACAAAAGGACTGACATGTTCCATAATTCCCGGAACATTTCCACGGCACGGACACCCTTCCGTAGTGCTACGGAAAGGTGTCCGCGTTCAATGAAAGTGAATGGGTCCGTTTTTGCAACTGAGGTTTTTTTACAGTCGTGTGCATGGGGCCTAACAGGTCATGTAAGATGCGCCAAAATGATCATGCACCACTGTGATAAAGTTGGCTCATTTTGTGACTGCCTGGTCTAAGTTTCCGCTGTTTATCTATTAGACGGTATTAGTAAATCCTACTGGTTAGAGTATATGCCAATAACTATTGAGTACTTGTTACTGGATTAATTTAGGATAACTTTTCCCAATTTGCTGTTTTTCAGGAGATGCCAGTGAGAGCCCTGAAGACATCTTTATTCGGAAGGCAAAAGAAGGCATGGATGGGGATGAAGCTCAGTTTAGTGTGGAAATTCCAGTCACAAGCAAAGCATATCTATGGGCTGACAAATACCGGCCTCGCAAACCTCGTTTCTTTAACCGTGTCCATACTGGCTTTGAGTGGAATAAGTATAACCAGACTCACTACGATTTTGACAATCCTCCTCCAAAAATTGTGCAGGGCTACAAGTTCAACATTTTCTATCCAGATCTGATTGACAAACGATCGACTCCGGAGTACTTTCTCGAGGCTTGCCAAGACAATAAGGACTTTGCAATTCTGAGGTTTCATGCAGGACCTCCGTATGAAGATATTGCCTTTAAAATTGTGAATCGGGAGTGGGAATATTCTCACCGGCATGGTTTTCGCTGCCAGTTCTCCAATGGTATCTTTCAGTTGTGGTTCCATTTTAAGAGGTATCGCTACCGGAGATAACCTAGAGAAACAACAAAATACATTTTCCTATTTGTAAATGTTGATTTCATAATGGACTTCTTGTTTGAGGAAGATAAAAAATTTTAACATTTGCTTGTGACCTTGTATTAATATTTTGTTTTACAAATAAAAAACCATAAATAAGTTGGAGTGAATCTTCCCTGCCACTAGATGTACATAATGAAACTCTAGTTTGTGTACACATACTACAAGTTCCTCTGTGCTTGTTCACATGACATACAGAAGTGATATATGCCACAGTTAATTTTTAACTAGCATTACTGCCATCAAGGCATATTCTACCTTTTAGGCCTTATTCACACGAATGTCAGTTTTGCGTGCGTAAAAGTGTTTTTCTTCCGTTGCCGTTCCGCGTGACATCGGTTTTTTTACGTGCGTATGTCACACTTTTTACATCCGCAAAAAGAACAGAAGGTCTTTTTCTCATTTCTTTAGCAACTGTTGCGTGAATCACGGACCGCACACTACAACAGCACACGGACGTCATCAATTTTTACGCACCCTTTGACTTCAATGGGTGCGTGATGCGCAAAAAACGCACAAGAATAGGACATGGTGAGTTTCACGCAGCCGACACACGCTGTGTGGAAAAACACTGCATGTCTGAATGGCCCCATTGAATTGCGTAGGTCCGTGTGACAGCCGTTGTTTTAACGTGTGTAACACTGACGTGAAATACGCTCGTGTGAATAAGGCCCTACTGCTGTAAGAAAAATGTTCTAGTATTGTTATATTGTGGCAATGAAAATATTTACTAAAATAGACCTGTCAAGAGAGCAGACAGGTCCCCTTTAACCCCTTAATGACCAGCCTATTTTAGACCTTAATGACCAAGCTATTTTTTAAGTTTTTCAATCGTCTCATTCCAAGAACTATAACGTTTTTATTTTTGCGTCGACATAGCTGTATAAGGTCTTGTTTTTTGCGGGACAAGTTGTATTTTTTAATAGCACCATTTTGGGGGACATTATTTATTGATTAACTTTTTTTGGGGGGGGAATAGAAAAAAATCTCAAATTTCGCCACTCTTTTTTGCGTCCTAAATCTACGCCATTTACCGTGTGATATAAATAACACTAACTTTATTCAGCGGGTTGTTGCGATTGCAATGATACCAAATTTGTATAGTTTTTGTATGTTTTACTACTTTTACACAGTAAAACCACTTTTTTTTCAAAATTATTTGTTTTTGTGTCTCCATATTTGAAGAGCCGTAACGGTTTTATTTTTTCGCCGATGCGGTTGTATGAGGGCTTTTTTTTTGCGGGACGACTTGTAGTTTTTATTGGTACCATTTTGGAGTAGATGCGACTTTTTGATCACTTTTTGATCACTTTTTAATCACATTTTTTTAAAGTCAGGATTCACAGCAATTTTTCCATTGTTTTTTATTACATTTTTTACGACGTTCACCGTGCGGGTTAAATAATGTAATAGATTTATAGTCGGAGTCGATACGGACGCGGCGATACCAAATGTGTAACTTTTTAACTGTATTTTGGTTTTTTAATAGTAAAACGGTTTTTTTTTGTTTTTTTTTTTTTTTTACTAGTCCCACTAGGGGACTTTAATATGCGATTCTCCGATCGCTATTATAATACACTGCAATACTTTTGTATTGCAGTGTATTATGCCTGTCCATTTAAAACGGACAGGCATCTGCTAGGTCATGCCTGTGGCATGATCTAGCAGGTATTCATTACTGGCAGACCTGGGGGCCTTTTATTAGGCCCCCGGCTGCCATTGGAGACACAGACACTCGGCGATCGTATCGCCGGGTGTCAGTGGGAGAGAGAGGGAGCTCCCTCCCTCTCTCCAAAACCACTCAGATGCGGTGCTCGCTATTGAGCACCGCATCTGAGGGGTTAAACGGGTGAGATCGATACTACCTCTGGCAGCTGAGAGCAGGGAGATTTGACAGCTCCCTGCTCTGTTTACTTATTCCGATGCCGCGACGTAAAAAGTCAATGGCATTGGAATAAGGCCCGTTAGTGACCGACGTAAAAAGACTATGGGCCGGTCACTAACGGGTTAATCCCTTCAGGACTGAGCCTGTTTTGGCCTTGAGGACGAAGCCAATATTTTCAAACATGACATGTTATCTTATGTAGTAATAACTTGGGAATGCTTTTACCTATCCAAGTGATTCTGAGACTGTTTTCTCGTGACATATTGTACTTTCTTAGTAAAAAAAAAAAAAACTTGCTCGATTTTTAAAATCCATATTTGTGTGAAATATTTGAGAATTTGCAAAAATTTGCATTTTTCTAAATTTGAATGTATCTGCTTGTAAAACAGATAGTAAAACCACACAAAATAGTTACTTGTTTACATCCCCCATATGTCTACTTTGTTTGCATCATTTTTTGAACATTCTTTTATTTTTCAGGCCGTTGCGAGGCTTAGAACTTTAGCAGCAATTTCTCATATTTTCAAGAAAATTTCAAAAGGCTATTTTTTCAGGGACCAGTTCAGTTCTGAAGTGGCTTTGAGGGCCTTATATATTAGGAAGTCACCATGAATCACCTCATGTTGAAAACTGCACCCCTCAAAGTATCCAAAACAGTGTTCCGAAAGTGTTTTAACCCTTTAGGCGTTTCACAGGAATTAAAGCAAAGTAGAGGTGAGACTTTAAATTAATTTTGGCCAAAAAAATTATTTTTTTTTTTTCTTCTGTAACAGGTTTTAAATGAGAAATGCAACTCAATATTTATTGCCCAGATTCTGCAGTTTTTAGAAATATCCGGCCTCAGAAGTAAAGGAGCACCTAGAGGATTTTGGGGCCTTTTTTTTTTTTTTATTTTTATTTTTTTTTTTTAATCTATTTAAAAAAAAAAAAAAAAAAAAGGGACAGTCTTGGAAACTCCACCCCTCAATGAATTTCTTTTGGGGTATAGTTAACATTTTGACCCCACCGTTTTTTTTGCTAAATGTATTTGAATTGGGCCTTCACACAAACGTGTGATACGCGTGTGATTTTCACGCGCGTCGCACGGACCGATGTTAGTGAATGGGGCCGTTTAGACTGTCTGATTTTCACGCAGCATATGTGCGCTGCGTAAAACTCACGACATGTCCTATACTTGCCCGTGTTTCGCGCAGCACGCACCCATTGAAGTCAATGGGTGCTTAAAATCGCACACGGAAGCACTTCTGGGTGATGCGCGCTACAGTAGTAAAATAAATGAATGAGTGTCATAATTAAGCCGGCTGCGTGAAAATCAGAAAATCACGCAGCCGCGCACCATATGCTGATGCCACACGGACCTTTTGTGCGCGCACAACGTCCGTGTGAATAAGGGCGGATTCACACGAACGTGAATCGCGTCAGTGCAGGGCGCGTTGTTTTCACGCGCCACGCACAGCCCAATAGAAGTCAATGGGGCAGTACAGACAGTCCGTGGTTTTTGCGCAGCGTTTGTTCGCTGCGTAAAAAGCGCGACAAGTTCAATATCTGCGTATTTCGCACATCACGCACCCATTGAAGTCAATGGGTGCGTGAAAATCACACATGTCACACGGAGACACCTGCGTGGAACGTGCGTTTTTCACGCCGGGCGCATTGTCTCTATGCTAATGAGTTTGCTAATAAAAAGCTCAAAAATGCTGCAGCACAGGTGCGCACATCAAGCAGGGGTGTTGCATTGTTGGGCTTTTTGTAGGCTGGCAAAAACATTACACCTCTTTGCGTTTTTTACACGCGCCGGAAAAACGCATGTCGTACACGCGTAATACATTCACACACGCCCCAAATACGCATGCCACACGCTGCAGACACGCGCGCAAAACGCAGCATTTTTTGCGTGTGCAAAAATGTCACGTTCGTCTGAATCAGGCCTAAGGCCTTAAGAGTTTCATCTTCACAGACTAAGTTTTTTCGGAAAAAAAAAAAGTTAATTTTTAATTTTCACAAGGAATAAAGGAGAAAAAACACCCAAGCATTTGTAAAGCAATTTCTCCCGAGTACAACAATTCTCCACATGTGGTCATAAACTGCTGTTTGGACCCACAGCAGGGCTCAGAAGAGAAGGAGTGGCATTTGGATTTTGGAGCGCAGATTTTGCTGGATTAGTTTTCAATGCCGTGTCACGTTTGCAATAAACTGGAGGGACCAAAACCATGGAAACCACCCAAAAGGGACCCCATTTGGGAAACTACACCACTTAAGGAATCTATCTAGGGGTATAGTGAGCATATAGACACCACAGGGGTCCACTTTTGCAGGATTTATTAGAATTAGGCCGGGTTTACACGAGCGTGTGCCGTTTGCGCACGCAAAAACTGTGGCGTTTTGCGTGCGCAAAAGGCACTTGACAGCTCCGTGTGGCAGCATCATGATGCGCGGCTGCGTGGTTTTCGCGCAGCCGCCATCATTATGACACTCCGTTTGGATGTTTGTAAACAGAAAAGCACGTGGTGCTTCTCTGTTTACATTCAGAGTTTGACAGCTGTTGCGCGAATCGCACGGAAGTGCTTCCGTATGACATGCGTGGTTTTCACGCACCCATTGACTTCAATGGGTGCGTGATGCGCGAACAGCGCACAAATATTGAACAGGTCGTGAGTTTTTCGCAGCGGACTCGCGCTGCGTGAAAAATTACACACCTGTCTGCACGGCCCCATAGACTATTATAGGTCTGTGCGACGCGCGTGAAAATCACGCGTGCTGCACGGACGTATAACACGCTCGTGTAAATGAGCCCTTAGGCTGTGAAAATGAATGTCAACGTTATTTCCACTAAAAATGTTGTTTTTTAATTTTCACAAAGATTTAAGGAAGAAAAAAGCCACCCAACATTTGTAAATCAATTTCTCCCAAGTACGGCTATACCCCACATGTGGTCGTAAATGGTTTATTTTAAATTAATTAACCCTTTCTTTTGACACACTTTTTTGTTTTTTTTTATTTTCGTTTTTCACTCCCCGCTTTCCAAGAGCCATAACTTGTTTCTTTTTCCGTCCATAGTCGTGTGAGGGCTTATTTTTTGCAGGAGTTTTTTCTATTGACACCATTTAATGTACTAGGAAACTGAAATAAAATTCTTTGCAGGCTGAAATTGGAAAAAACTCTGATTCCTCAATTGTTTTTTGGGTTTTGTTTTTACTGCTTTCACCATGCAGTAAAAATAACAACTTTTAAAAAAAAAATCTGTGACTCAATACTATTACGGTGATACCAAATTTATATATATTTTTTTATATTTTACTACTTTTACAAAGTAAAAACGATGTGTTAAAAAAAATTAATTGTTTTGTTACACCACGTTCTCAGAGGCATCACTTTTTTTTTATTTTTTTAGTCAGAGGTGTGAGGGCTTATTTTTTGCAGGACGAGCTGTAGTTTTTATTGGTACCATTTTTTTAGCACATACAACTTTTTGAGCACTTTTTTTTATAAATTTATTTTATTTTTTTTAGATCGAGGGTGACCAAAAAAACAGCGATTTTGCGTTACTAAATTCTTTATTAGTTACGGCGTTCACCGTGCGAGTTAAATAATGGTATATTGTAATAGTTTGGATTTTTACGGACGTAGCAATACCAATTTTGTGTATTTTTATTTTTTTTACATTGCTTGCGTTAGTGAAAAAAAAGGGTTTTCTTTTGGACTTTAAATATTACATTTTTTTCACTAAACTATTTAACTTTTTTTTTTTTTTTTAACACATTTTATTAGTCCCCCTAGAAGACTTGATCCAGCGATAGTTAGCTGGTGCGATACACTGGAATAGAAAATGTATTGCAGTATATTGTCATTTTTACATGCTCCTGTAACAGCGCGATCGCTGTTCCTGTCCGTTAGTCCCGGGTGTCAGCTGTAATACACAGCTAACACCCCCAACGTATGGCACAGGCTCAGGGTGTGATTCTGCTCCACCACCACCACCACCACCACCACGACATGCTATAAGTCGTAGTGCACGAAGGGGTTAATGCGCAATGGATGGTGTGGAGGGAAAATAAAAATTTTCCACTGATATGACATTTTAGTGCACAATATGTTGTGCCCAGTTTGTGCCACTGACAACAAATACCTCATAAAATATTAACCGCTTAAGGACGGAGCCACTTTTGGACCTTATGACACAGCCTCATTTTTAAAATCTGATGTGTCACTTTATGTGGTAATAACTCTGGAATGCTTTTACCTATCCAAGTGATTCTGAGATTGTTTTCTCGTGACATATTGTACTTTAAGTTAGTGAAAAAATTTGGTCGATATATTCAATATTTTTGTGTGAAAAACACCAAAATTTTGAGAAAATGTGCAAAAAATTAGCATTTTCTAAATTCAAATGTAACTGCTTGTAAGACAGATAGTTATACCACACGAAATAGTTACTAGCTAACATTTCCCATTTGTCTACTTTAGATTGGCATCGTTTAGCAGCAATTTCTCACATTTTCAAGAAAATTTCAAAAGCCTATTTTTTTAGGGACCAGTTCAGTTCTGAAGTGGCTTTGAGGGCCTTATATATTAGGAACCCCCACATCACCCCATTTTAAAAACTGCACCCCTTAAAGTACTCAAAACAGCATTTAGAAAGTTTCTTAACCCTTTATGTGTTTCACAGGAATTAAAGCAAAGTGGAAGGGAAATTTGCAAATTTCATTTTTTTATTTGCAGAAATTCCATTTTAATCCATTTTTCCTGTAATACTGAAGGTTTTTACCAGAGAAACACAACTGAATATTTATTGCCCTGATTCTAAAGTTTTTAGAAATATCCCACATGTGGCCCTAGTGCGCTAATGTACTGAAACACCGGCCTCAGAAGCAAAGGAGTACCTAGAGGATTTTTGGGCCTTCCTTTTCTTAAATTATATTTCAGGCACCATGTCAGGTTAGAAGAGGTCTTGTGGTGCCGAAACAAAGGAAACCCCCCAAAAGTGACTCCATTTGGGAAACTATACCCTTTGAGGAATTCATCTAGGGGTGTAGTGAGCATTTTGACCCCACAGGTGTTTCATAGATTTCATTAGAATTGGGCAGTGAAAATGAAAAATTACATTATTTTCCAATAAGATGTAGCTTTACCTCAAAATTTTTATTTTTTTCAACAAATAAATGATGAAAAGCACCCCAACATTTGTAAAGCAACTTCTCCAGAGTACGGAAATACCCAACATGTGGTCATAAACGGCTGTTTGGGGAAGCGGCAGGACTCAGAAGGGAAGGCACGCCATTTAGCTTTTGAAGTACAGATTTTGCTGGTTTGATTTCTCGGCACCATGTCGCATTTGTAAAGCTCCTAAAGGTACCAGTACAGTGGAAACCCCCCAAAAGTGACTCCATTTTGGAAACTACACCCCTAGAGGAATTCAACTAGGGGTGTAGTGAGTATTTTGACCCCCCCCCCCCCCCCCCAGGTCTTTCATAGATTTCATTAGAATTGGGCAGTAAACATGAAAAATTTCATTTTTTTCCACTAAGACGTAGCTTTAGGTAAAAATGTTTCGTTTTCTCATCAAATAAAGGAGAAAAATCACCGTAACATTTGTAAAGCAACTTCTCCAGAATACGGAAATACCCCATATGTGGTAATAAACCACTGTATGAATACACATCAGGGCTCAGAAGGGAAGGAGCGCCATTTGGCAAGCAGATTTTGCTGGATTGGTTTTTCTGCACCATGTTGCTTTTGCAAAGCCCCTTAGGTAGCAGTACAGTGGAAGCTACCCAAAAGTGACTCCATTTGGCAAACTACACCCATTGAGGAATTCATCTAGGGGTGTAGTGAGCATTTTGACCCCACATGTGTCTCATATATTTTATTAGAAATGGGCAGTGAAAATGAAAAATTACATTATTTTCCAATAAGACGCAGCATTAGTTAAAATTTTTTCATTTTCTCAACAAATAAAGGAGAAAAAGCACCGTAACATTTGTAAAGCAACTTCTTCAGAGTAGGGAAATACCCCACACGTGGTCATAAACTGCTATTTGGACACACAGCAAGGCTCTAAAGGGAAGGAGCACCATTTAGTATTTGGAGTGGAGATTTTATAAGATTCGTTTTTTGACATCATGTTGCATTGAGCTATAGTACCAGTACAGTGATACCCACAGAAAAATTACCCCATTTTGGAAACTAGATCCCTCAAAGAATTGATCTAGGGGTGTAGTGGGCATTTTGACTGCACAAGTGTTTTGCAAAAATGAGTAAACAATAGATGTTGCAGATTGAAAATTGCTGTTTTCCACAGATATGCCATTTCAGTGGCCAATGAGTTGTGCCCAGCTTGTACCACCGTAGACACACATCCCATAAATTGTTAAGCGGGTTCTCCAGAATACCCCATATGTGGTATCAGGGCATATGTAAGCTGTGAGGAGTAAATCAGGATATATGTAATATGTGCGGGTACATCAGGATATATGTAAGCTGTGCGGAGTACATCAGGATATATGTAAACTGTGGAGTACATCAGGATATGTGTAAGGTGTGCGGGTACATCAGGGTATATTTAAGCTGTGAGGAGTACATGAGGGTATATGTAAGCTGTGCGAAGTACATCAGGGTATATGTAAGCTGGGCGGAGTGCATCAAGGCATATGTAAGCTGGGCAGAGTACATCAGGGTATATGTAAACTGGGCAGAGTGCATCAGGGTATATGTAAGCTGGGCGCAGTACATCAGGGTATATGTAAGCTGGGCGCAGTACATCAGGGTATATGTAAGCTGGGCGGAGTACATCAGGGTATATGTAAGCTGGGCGGAGTACATCAGGGTATATGTAAGCTGGGCGGAGTACATCACGGTATATGTAAGCTGGGCGGAGTGCAACAGGTCATAATAGGATGATGTAATAATGGGGAGAATGAATAATCCATGGATTGGTGTGGTACGCTTTGAACCAATCCTTTATACACAGGCCGGGTTTATTGGGTATTATACAAAATATCTGCGCTCCAGTATTGCCTAATCTTTGACTTCTTCACCAGCCCTATAAGCCGCACAAGGCCCTAAAGTTTCCTCATCTCCGCTGCATCTACAGTGTCCACCCGTGGGGTCCAGCAAATGACGATGTGGGGTATTTAGTGAAATTCTACTGGACCTAAAAATGAGTCTGGGCCGTCATTTAGAATCATTTTGCATCATTGCGTTTTGAGAGTCATAACGTGTTATTTTTCCGGTGACGGAGCTGTGTGAGGGCGCGTTTTTTGTGGAACGAGATGTAATTTTTATTGGTTCCATTCTGGGGTACATGCGATTTTTTTTATCACTATTTATTCAATTTTTTGGGAGATGAGGAAACCAAAAAACAGCCATTCCAGCACGTTTCTTTTTTGTTTTTTTTACAGTGTTCACCGTGCAGTATAAACAACATGTTAACTTTATTCTGTGGGGCGAGACGATTACAGCGACACCAAATTTATATAGTTTTTTTAAGTTTCACTACGTTCCCACAATAAAAATACTCTTTTCTAAAAAAAATCATGTTTTAGTGTCGCCATTTTCTGAGAGCCATAACTTTTTTATTTTTTATTTTACATCGCTGCGGGACAGCTTGTTTTATGCGTGACAAACTGTAGTTTCTATTGGTACCATTTTGCGTTACTTGCAACTTTTTGATCACTTTTCATTACATTTTTTTTGAGACAAGACGACCAAAAAAAGAAAATGCTGTCATTGTTTTTTATTAAAAAAATTTACGGTGTTCACCGTGCGGTAAAAATAATGTGATATTTTTATAGATCAGGCCGTTCCGAACGCGGCGATACCTATTATGTATAGTTTTTTTTCATATTTTCATTTTTTTTCTAATAATAAAGGAGTTGATCAGGGAAACAGGGCAAGTGTTGTTTTTATTATTTATTAACTTTTATTTATTTATTTTTCTTTCACATTTTTTTTTAAATTTTTTACTTTTTCTTTTACACTGACCTGGGGACTTGAAGATCTGGTCTTCTGATCCCCGGTCATTTGACAGGACCTAATAGGCTACCGTACCTGGGCAACCAGGAAGCCTAGTAACGGCTTCCTGGTTGCCATAGCAACAATCGCCACCCGCGATCCATCGCGGGGGGGCCCGGGGGTTACAGAGGGAGCTCCCTCCCTCTGTCAACCACTTCAATGCGGCGGACGTCATTGACAGCCGCATTGAAGGGGTTAAATGGCTGCGATCGGCGGTAACAGCCATCGCAGCGGCATGTCAGCTGTGTATAACAGCTGACAGCCGCTGAAGATAAAGCGCGCACAGCTCCTGTGCTCGCTTTATCTGCAGGGCGTAACTGTACGCCCGTCTGCGGGAACTCACTTGGTTTTCGGGCGTACAGTTACGGCCAAATGCGGGAAGGGGTTAATCTGGGTCTCCCGGGTATGGCGATGCCAGATCGGTGGACGTAAACTGCTGTTTGGGCACGCTGCAGGGCTCAGATGGGAGGGAGCGCCGTTTGGCTTTTCGAGCGCATATTTAGCTTGGTAGATCTGTTTGGCATTTTGCTGGTATTTCAGTTTATAATGTGGGGGCATATGTAGGCTGGGCAGAGTACATAAGGGGCATAATAAGAGGGTATAATAATGGGGTAAATAAATAATAATCCGCAGATATGTGGCCGGTGTCGCACTGATAAATGGCGCCCAATCTTATCCACTTTTGGAACACTTCACACCCAGAACTTTTTTTTTTCCACCGGAGCGGTGTGTGGGCTTATTTGTTGCAGGACAATCTGTAGTTTTTATTGGTAACATTTTGGGGTACAAGCGATTTTTTTTTTCGGCAAGCAAGTTGACCAAAAAGCATCAATTCTGACAATGTTTTTTATTCCTTTTTTTTTTTTTTTTTTTTACGGCATTAACCCTGGGCTATATATGACAATTTTACTTTATTCTACAGGTCGGTACGATTACGGCAATATATGCATATAGTTTCTTTGTTTTGCAGCGTTTGCGCAATAAAATCACTTTTTTTAATCGGGCTATATATGACAATTTTACTTTATTCTACAGCTCGGTACGATTACGGCGATATATGCATAGAGTTTCTTTATGTTTTGCAGCGTTTGCGCAATAAAATCACTTTTTAAAAAAAATAAAAATATTATTTTGTGTCCCCATATTCTGAGAGCCATAACTTTTTTATTTTTTGGTCAAAAAAAGCTGTGTAAGGGCTTGTTTTTTTGCGGAACGGGTTGTAGTTTTCAGTGGTACTATTTTGGGGTACATGTGACTTGATTTTGGGAGGTGTGGTGACCAAAAAAGTGATTCTGGCCTTGTTTTTTTACTTTTTCGTTTTTTTGCGGTGTTCACCGTGCGGGAAAAAAAGCTTAAAAATTAATAAGTTAACACGGGTTTATGGTCATTGCAGTAAGATGTCAACTATAATATAAGCAGACGGCAATTTTATTGTCCCGTTACGTACTTAAAACCTTGTACAATGTACAGTGCTTGAAAATTAATTGCGCTTGAAAGAAAAAAGTATTAAAGAAAATACATTATTTTTTTTTTTTACTTTCGGAAACTAAGCGACCCAGCTTAGTTTCCGACCCCCACCGATCAAAACTTCTGAAATGTCACTAAGGGCTCATTTAAATGAGCGTGTTATACGTCCGTGCGACGCGCCTGATTTTCACGCGCGTCGCACGAACCTATAATAGTCTATGGGGCTGTGCAGACAGGTGCTGCGAAAAACTCACGACCTGTTCTATATTTGTGCGCTGTTTGCGTATCACGCACCCATTGAAGTCAATGGGTGCATGAAAACCACGCATGTCACACAGAAGCATTTCCGTGGGACAAGCGTGATTCGCGCAACAGCAGTGCTTTTCTGTTTACAAACATCCAAATGGAGTGTCATAATGATGGCGGCTGCGCGAAAATCTCGCACAAGCACATCATACGGGGCTGACACACGGAGCTGTCAAGTGCCTTTTGCTCACGCAAAATGCTGCGTTTTTTGTGTGCGCAAAAAGCACACGCTCATGTAAACCCGGCCTAAGTGTGACAAGTTGCTTTTTAAAAAAACAAAAACACAAAACAAGAGTTCCAGGGTGTACATAGCCTTTAATATTCACAATATCTTCATCGCAAACACTTATTGGTTGCTGCCGTATTGACAGTTAAGGGCTAGGGCTTTTGTGATTTTTAAATCCAAGAATCTTTGCTTTCTCATGATACCAGGATCAAAACTATTAAACCTGCCTTTTTTTAAATGGAAGATGTTAAAGTGTAACTAAACTATTGAAAAACTTTTGACATGGCATAGTGACATGGCAAAAGTTTTGATAGGTGGGGGTCCAAGCAGGAAGACCCCCACCAATCCCTAAAACGAAGTGGCAGAAACGCTCGGATGGGCGCTATGACACTTTGTTTCTGAATGGATTTCCTCGGAGTGGTTTATCGGCTCGAGAGAAAGTCTATAAGGCCGTACACCGCTCCAAGGAAAGCCAATCAGAAACAAAGTGGCACAGCACTCACCCGAGCGCTTCTGCCGCTTTATTGTAGCGATCAGTGAGGGTATTAGAAGTTTTGATGGGTGGGGGTTAGAGCACTGACGTGAAACGTTTTTAAAAGTTTAGTTACCCTTTTATCATCACATACGATCACATTGGATTATTGTAATCAAATCGGGATCAAAGCTAGGTGCAATGTTCAGGGCGCAGGATTAAAAGATTTAGGATGTATTCACATGCGGCAGATTTTGTAGTAGAAATTTTAGCCGTTGAAAATTTGTTCCATTCATCTGAATGAGAGTTTCTGCAGCAAGCATGTGGATTTCTGCAATGAATGGAGCGGTGGCCGAGCATACGCACTACCGCTCCATTCCTATGGGGCTCCCAGGAATGGCATTGTAAGCCCGTTCTTGTGATCGGTGGGGGTCCCAGCGGTCAGACCCCCACGATCAATATTTATCAGCGATCCACAGGAAAGGTGATAAATATCTGATTATGGGGAAAAAAAACGCCCAAGTTGGCCAGGCTCTGCAGAAAAAAACCAAACAAAACCTCTTGACCTACCTAGCTTCTTTACTACACTCCCCAGGGAATACAGATCAAGAATACACACACAACATAAGATGAGATATTTTTTTATTTATTTTTCTTTTAGCTTTATTAAATTTTGCAATTTGCTGAAACGTATACAAAGTCATACATTGTCCAAGGGTGTAGCAAATACGAGAAGAAACAAAAACAAAAAATGTTTTGCTATCACTTAAAGGTAGGAAGCTTAGAGGTTTTTTTTTAGCAGGTAAAGTTTGTCATGTACATGAAAGCATTAAATTTGCTAATATAGCTTGGTTTGTGCCATACTGCTAGATACTGTGACTATAGGTTGAGGTAATGTTGCCATATGCTATCAAACCCTTCCTGCCTATCCCTTCTACTAACCTATTACTTGATGGGTAGAACAAAATAGGTGATTTTCACGCGGCAGCTATGTGTATTCTTGTGGCAATTGTAACAAATTGTATAAATCTATTAGTTTTATTGTTGATGTTTAGGTATATATCCCCAAACAAGAGAACAGATGGGCTTTTTGTAAAGGTTCTAGTGAAAAGGCCACAAAACAGTTTCATCACATATTGAGCTACTGTGCCCATTTACTGGTATGGGTACGCAGCTCATGCACACGACCGTTGTCTGCAGTGTCCAATCCATGTTTTTGCACATAGCATACCGAACCATTCATTTCTATGGGTCCCTGCACACGTCATTTTTTTGTGGATCCATGTGTCTGTTCCGCAAGTTATAGAACAGGTCCAATTTTTGTCCGTATTTGTGGTCCGTCTCACCCATTCTAGTGTATAGGTCTGCACAAAAAAAAAACGGACAGTACATGGAAGCCACTGGGATCTGTGTTTTGTGCTCCACAAAATGTCAACGGTCATGAGCCCTAATAGGGAGGTCCCAGGAAATATATATGTTGTCAATCACCGTAAAGCCATTAGAAAATGTATTTATGGTTAGTACATTACATCAGCTAGATCAGCGACGTTTATAGTACAAGCTGAGGACTGTTGGAGAGTCCATATATAATGGAGATTGCCACCCAAATAGGAATATTTTGGATTCAAGAAGAGGCATTCATGTAATTCTATAATCAACTATTAAGATACAAGTAAAAGTTCGGACCCTGATAAACCTACATTTAGATCTTATACGTTTCAAACTTTGTAGAAGTGTAATGCATATATGTGCTTGTATGAGGGCTCTAAATTCACGTTCTACCAGAATGGATAACTACTTTGTAATTATGGAATACTTAGGGCCCGTTCACACATTGCGTAAATACTGCTGTTTTTCCGCAACAGAATACGTTGCGGAAAATACGCAGCAAATACAGTAGCAGCAAAGTGGAGGAGATAAAACAAACCTTATCCACACGCTGTGTAAATACGGAGCGGAAAAAACGCTCTGAAATGGACCTGTGGTGTGGAATTTTATTTCGCAGCATGTCAATTGTTTTTCCGTAAACGCTGCTTAGTTGTTGCAGGTTTTCCCCATTGAATTCAATGAGGAGGTAAATCCCGCAACAAATAGCAGTTGTTGCGTTTTTTTGCTGCAGGTTTGCAGCGATCCCCCTGCAAAAAACGCAACTCAGAAAAAAATAAAACGTCATACTTACCCAGAAGTCTGTGTTCCTCCCTCCAGCACGGCTTCCTGGGATGAGGTTTCATCCCATGTGACCGCTGCAGCCAAACACAGGCTGTAGCTGCGGTCACATGGGATGAAACATCATCCCAGGAGGCCGGCCTGGATGACAATCTCATGTGACCTCTGCTGCAGCCAATCACAGGCTGCAGCGGTCTCCTGGGATGAAACCTCAGCAGACATTCTGGGCGAAAAACTGCACCACAGTTTGGTGCACTTTTTCAGCCGGAAATCCCTGCGGCACATAAGGCGGATATGCTGCGTGGTTATAAGCAGCAGATCCGCCCCGTGTGAACTCAGCGTTAGGTGGTAAATAATTGGTCTTTACGGAAAAAAAAATTAATACTATCTTAAAATATGTTCTATGTTTTAACAGTCCTCTGGTTTCCCTTTAGTCCATCTTAAGTGGAGGAATCTAAATAGGTCTCTTTACCTTGCACAGACTTTCAAGAGAGATAAAATCCCATGAGTCAAATGTATTACCACTCTATAAATCTCTTGTAAGGCCACATCTTAAAAGGAACCTGTCACCAGCATTTCACCTATTGAACTTTAATTATCTCTCACTGGCCGCAGCTTTCAAAAGTTCATTGACGATATCCCCTCTCCTAAACTCCTCCGACCTTACCACAAAAGGCGCAAAATGTTTGCAGACCGTTATTTACGAAGAGGAATAAACGAGGAGTTAAAGGAGTCGGGTTAACTCGGAAAGGCTTGAGGAATGAAGATATGACTCTTTTCTAACGAAGATATGACTCTTATGCTCATTAGCATACAGTGCAGGAACACTAAAACACTAAATATTAAAAAGGTACAGAGCCGACTTATAAGATAATTATAGGTTACATTAAACATGATTTTTCACCCACTTCCACCATGTATTGCTGGTTTAATAGGTGAAATCCTGGTGACAGATTCCCTTTAAATATGGAATTAAATTTTGGCCTCCAAATTGTAAAAAGGATATAGGAGAACTGAAGAGGGTTCAAAGGCGGGCGACTAGATTATTAAATGGGATGATTGGTGTCCGCTACAATGAAAGGCTAGAGAAATTGGGCTTGTTCAGCTTGTTGTCAATACAAAGAACTATCACATAATCTGTTCTTTCCAAGGACTCTACAAAGGACAAGGGGACATTCATTGCCGTGTGGAAGAGAGACGTTTCAGACATCAATAAAGGATTCTTTACAGTTAGAGTAGTCAAACTATGGAATGCCCTACTCCAAGAGGTAGTGATGTGAACCTCTGTATTTTCTTCTGGTAAGGACAAAGTATAATGTATGAAAAAGTTCTATGTAAGATGGTTTTGGCTGATCTTAAATAAACTGATGTGTCTTAGACCATGTATGTCTTTAAATTGTAGAATTCTGTTAGTTCAGGCAAGAACATGGCGAAGGATTAACCTCTCAAACAATCCACCTGTAAAAAAAAAATACAATATTATCTTATTTGGCTGTAAAAAATAAAAATAAATCCCATATAAATTACAATATAAAAAATGAATTTGTTTCAAATATTGAATAACATAAGAAATTATTTTATCTCATTAAAACGTTGCCTAGCGAGTATTTTTTGTTTCCGAATAGTCCTCGGCAACACCCATGGGTTATGGGTTCCAACTTGAAATAAAGGACAGAACCTACTAAAAAGCAGAAACAAAAAGTTAATCCCAAGCCCCTCTCAGACAATAAAGGCTCCAGTTAGGGCGTGTTCACACGGCCTATTTTCGGCCGTTTTTCGGGCCGTAAACGGATGAAAAAATCGGAAGCAGAACGCCTCCAAACATCTGCCCATTGATTTAATTGGGAAAAACAACATTCAGTTCTGACGGGCCGTTTTTTTACATGGCCGTTTCGAAAAACGGCCGCGAAAAAGTGCAGGTCACTTCTTGGGACGTTTTTGGAGCAGTTTTTCATAGACCATAGAAAAGAGCTCCAAAAATGGGGGTAAAAAACACAGCAAAAATTGTGAGTGGCTTAAAAAACGTCTGAAAACAGCTCCGTATTTTCAGACGTTTTTGACTCAGGGTGTGAACATACCCTAACCCTTAGGGTATGTGCACATGATAACTGCAATTACGGCTGAAATTACAGAGCTGTTTTCAGGAGAAAACAGCTACTGCATTTCAGATGTAATTGCTCGTACTCGCGTTTTGCGAGGCGTCAATTACGGACATAATTTGGAGCTGTTCTTTATTGGAATCAATGAAAAACGGCTCCAATTACGTTCCAAGAAGTGTCCTGCACTTCTTTGCCGAGGCTGTTATTTTACGTGCCGTCTTTTGACAGTGACGCGTAAAATTACAGGTCGTCGGCACAGTACATCGGCAAACCCATTGAAATGAATGGGCAGATGTTTGTCGACGTATTGGAGCCGTGTTTTCAGGCGTAATTCGAGGCGTAAAACGCCTCGTTTACGCCTGAAAATATTTTGTGTGAACCCAGCCTTAGGTGTTTGAATTTTTTGTGTTCTGGCCGCTATAGGACAGGTAGGTCGGTAAGATTCTCTTCCGACCAGGTAAGCAGCAACCGTGATAGATAAGAAAACAATATAAGATAAGAAAAAAATACCATTACAATGTACTCTTTCAGAGCCGACTGGGGGTGTCCAACTGGCACGGGTTCAGTACCACCATCCTGGCAGGGAGTGCCTGCCAGTTAAACTGAATGCCGCTTATATCAAAATACCTGTTTTAGTACACCAGGGGTGTCTGTTGTCTTCTCTGTAGGAGCGACTCTGTCTCACTGCCCATTCCCCACGTAGTGTTTGTACACATGCTGGGGATATTCAAAGATGGCGCCTGCAGTACCTCTTGTTTAGAGGTAAGCCCCAGGTCAGGATCTGCCGGTCTTGTTTTACCTCTTCCTGACCAGGCCCATTTTTAAGACGTGGTGCTTTTCTGTTTGCAATTATAGTTTGCCTGCTGTTGCGCGAATCACGCACGTCCCACGGAGGTGCCTCCGTGTGGCATGCGTGATTTTCACGCACCCATTGACTTCAATAGGTGCGTGATGCGCGAAAAATGCAGAAATATAGGACCTGTTGTGAGTTTTACGCAGCGAACTCACGCTGCACAAAAATCACTGACAGTCTGCACTGCCCCATAGACTAGCATAGGTCCGTGCGACGCGCGTGAAAAGCAATGTAGGCTACGGGACATAGCGATCTTTGGCCAGTCGACCTGTGTCGTGCGTGGCCAAAGTCACCATGTAGCAGATAGACAAATTTATTTATAGACGAAATTTTTAGAGGGGGAAAAAAAAAAAGTGTGTGTGTTTTTTTTATTTTTTACATTACATTATTTTTCTCCCTCTCTGTTAGTCTCTTCTAGAAAGGGCAAAACAGGTAAAAACAAGGGGACATATATACAAAAACTCCGATAAAGGCCATACTTACAAATGGACACAGCCAGGTCAGAAACGCTGATGAAGGAGAGTGAGCAGGTGCTTTAAATAATAATAGCCACTCCCACTAGTCTTGAGGGGAGTGGTGTGTGGTGCATGGGATGTGTAATAAAGAATAATAAATGAATAGTGTATGTGCAAGTGTAATAATAAAGATTGCGAGCTTGCGTCCTTTTGGCCAAAATGATCACTAATACCCAGGTATTTTTCATTATTACTTATATTTGCTTCTCTTGGACACAGCCGGGTCTTTGATGCTGGGAGAGCATGGTGTGTTGTTTTTTGGCTTAGCAAGCAGGGTAGCCCGCTCTATGAATTATCAAGGCGTCACAAATAGGCTTCTACCTGGCTATACACGTTGCGCCTCATGACTTGCACACTATCCCTCCATGTTTCACACACTTGCACCCCATTATTCATTTATTTTTAGTGAGGCACTTTACTCATTACTGCCCCCTATATTTCACTTATATTATTACACTTGCACATACACTATTCATTTATTATTCTTTATTACACATCCCATGCACCACACACCACTCCCCTCAAGACTAGTGGGAGTGGCTATTATTATTTAAAGCACCTGCTCACTCTCCTTCATCAGCGTTTCTGACCTGGCTGTGTCCATTTGTAAGTATGGCCTTTTTCTGTGTTCTTCTAGAAAGGGAGAAGATACAACGGGTGATCTCTGTGACAGGCTGTCACAGCGATCACCTGACCAGAGACCACTCTGATGCTCGGTGATACAGCTGTCTCTAGACAGCTGTATCATGGAGCTCCTTACCGTTGGCACGCAAGAGCTACTGGGAGGAGCAATATGATCGATGTGACATGCTGTCACAGCGATCACATGACCGGAGACCACACTGAGTGGTCTCCGAGTGAAAGCTCCGTGATATCAGCTGTCTCTAGACAGCTGTATCACAGAGCCACTTACAGTCGGCGCGTAAGCGCTGCGGTTAGGAGCAATGTGATCGTTGTGACCACGCTGAGTGGTCTCCGGTTAAAGTTCCATGATACAGCTGTCTAGAGACAGCTGTATCACAGAGCTAAATGCCGCTGGGGAGCGGCAAACCTGCCAACTGTGCAGGACGTTCTGGAATGGCCCTGCAGAGGAAGGGTATGTTCACACGCAGCGAGCAAAAACGTCTGAAAATACGGAGCTGTTTTCAGGCGAAAACAGCTCCTGATTCTCAGACGTTTTTTTAACAACTCACGTTTTTCTCGGAAGTTTTTGGAGCTGTTTTTCAATTGAGTCAATGAAAAATGCCTCCAAAAACGTCCCAAGAAGTGTCCTGCACTTCTTTTGATGAGCCGTCATTATACGTGCCGTATTTTGACAGCGGCGTGTAAAATTAAGGCTCGTGGGAACAGAACACCGTAAAACCCATTGAAAGCAATCGGCAGATGTTTGTAGGCGTATTAGGGGCATTTTTTCAGGCGTAATTCGAGGCGTAAAACGCCAGAATTACGTCTGAAAATAGGCCGTGTGAACATACACTTAATTGCGGA
This sequence comes from Rhinoderma darwinii, assembly GCF_050947455.1. NCBI lineage: Eukaryota > Metazoa > Chordata > Amphibia > Anura > Rhinodermatidae > Rhinoderma > Rhinoderma darwinii. The sequence goes on along the minus strand of NC_134687.1, from coordinate 273,517,150 downwards.
CCGCCCACACGTTTATAGTCTATGGGTGGTCCGCAAGTGGTTAAGCTCCAGTATTTGTGAACATGCGGTGGCTCAGTGTGCCAGGCAGTGGATCGCTCTGGCAGGAAGGGCGAGCTATGCTCCTGGTATTTTGTGATTTTATATATATATATATATATATATATATATATATATATATATATATATAACTGGGGCATTATTAAGAACAGTTACAAGCACATTGAGTCATTTAGTAATACACCCCTGATGTCATACAGACGCCCGCAAAAAATTTACGCGATAAGTTAGTCAATAGTCTAACATATAAAAGAAAGGAACAACAGACACTCCTCAGACCGAAAACAATGGGGAATTTTCCCTGTCTCCATTGTATCAACTGCCGCCTTATGCACAAGGGGAATGTCTTTGTACATCCACGTACACACAGAGAACACAAGATTAAACAATTCCTTACATGTGACTCTGACTGGGTAGTATATTTCTTGTGGTGCCCATGTTCACTTTTATATGTCGGTGAGACTTCCTGTGATTTCAAAACTCGCTTGAGTAATCACAGATACTCCATACGTAAGAAAAAATTTGATTTACCGGTAGCAAAACACTTCGCAGATCTGGGACATACAGAGAAAGATCTTAGATTCATGATATTGGAACAAATCCCCAGTCCGGATAGGGGGGGGCAATAGGTCCACACTATTACATAAATGCGAATTAAAGTGGATCTTTCTACTAGAATCATTAAAACCAAAGGGCCTCAATGTGGAGTTTAACGTGACGAGACTCTCAAGTTGATGTGTTGCCACCTCTGGGTCCCCTCATTGTCCTTGCGATATCTTCCTTAATGAATGTATATATACACACACATGTGATACATCATCTGTATATTGATTTGTTTTTGAGGTGGAAGGAGAAGAAAAAAAGGGACCAATAGCTAGGCACTGCTATACTAATTTGTATTTTTATTATTATATGATAGAATACAGGCTACGCGTTTCGACGCAGGACATGCGTCTTTATCAGGCCATTGATTTGTTTTTAGTATATATCCTCCCTTTTCTCTTTCTACAGAGGATTACAGAATTTCAGGACCACTCACCAAGACTGAATCTAGGTTTCCATACGTGATGTGCCACATATGAGACAAGTCTGTTTGTCTACGCTAACTTGTATTGAGTTATAATTATAATTATCTTGTTCTTTCTCACAGTAGATCCTTTAAATCCCTGAGGGACATGTATACATTCTTATATTTATTTAATATATATCAACATTTTTTTTAAAAATGAATTTTTTTTCTTACTTTTTTGCCTATCTGTTTCTGCAGGAGTATTTGGTTTCCGGGAGCGATCCCTGTTCATGAAGATGGAGTGGGATGGCTTGCGGACCTTGTCTCGATCTTACAGTATCCATTGTTATGTGAATCTGTGAGCCCGAGTGCTCGTGTGCAGCAGAAAAGTAAAAAATATATAAATATAAATAAAAATAATTAATATTTGCTCATATTAATTTATATAATAATGGAATGTCTGTGCACTAATGATTCACTTTGATGTATTTAGCATATTTTGCTGTACACATGTTCCTCGGAATTAATTGATTGGATCACTGGACAGTATCGTATTTGGACTTTTGTCCGCTTTGTTGACGTGCAGACTTGTTGCTAATGGTTACTTATAGGAATGGCCCTTCTTTTCTAGTTGTTATACGTCATCTAGTTTGTAGAGGTTTACCATTAACCTCTTACGCCTGCGCAGTAAACTATGCATCGTGTAGTTGCTATGCAACATGACACTTCCGGGATAACGACACGAGCATGCGCAGTGCTGTTTAGAAGACGCCATATAGTCATACTACACATGAGTCTGGCATGAACACGGATTAGAATATCTGTTTTGCATACAAGGTCAGCAATTTGTGAGTGGCCTGATAGCTCTGCCCCTACACATGAGTCTGGCTTGAACACGGATTAGAATATCTGTTTTGCATACAAGGTCAGCGATTGGTGAGTGGCCTGATAGCTCTGCCCCTACACATGAGTCTGGCATGAACATGGATTAGCATATCTGATTTGCATACAAGGTCAGCGATTGGTGAGTGGCCTGATAGCTCTGCCCCTACACATGAGTCTGGCTTGAACACGGATTAGCATATCTGATTTGCATACAAGGTCAGCGATTGGTGAGTGGCCTGATAGCTCTGCCCCTAAACATATGGTCACATTTGTGATTAATATGATAATCAGGTTACAATAAGCTTGTTTTTAAATGTATGTTTATTTTTACACTGGATTTTATCACTGTAGACACAGTTTACAATTGTAGCATGTTTTTGATATGATTACTTATATCTTGTACAATACTTTGTCTGTGCACTATGTTAAAGGGAAAGTGTCGCTAGAAAAAAATGTATTTTTTTTTTTAGTTAAACAATTAGTGTGTAGGTGATTAAACATTGTTCTAATTTTTTAAATTTTGTTCACGAGTCAGGAAATATTATAAATTAGATTCTGATTTATAATATTTCCCAGCGCTGGTCACTAGATGGAGCAATTCCCAAAATTGCAGCATTGCATGTGGTAAAGCAACCACATTGCTTTATGCTGCAAAATTTGAGAAAACTCACTCGCTCTAGTGAGCTCTCAGAATCCCCCCTCCTTTATCCTGGCTAGTGCCGGGAGAAATGAGGGGATTGAACGGTCAAACCTTCTACACTGTGTGTCGCCATTTTTTGAGCTAACACACAGTGTAGTAGGTTAACATACAGTAGTATTCAAAAGAGGCTGCCTGCCGGCAGAAATAAGCCCTGTTTTCCAACTATTATGTAAATAAAAAATAAAAAAGTCTTTATTCGATTTGCAACAGGACAGACTACATAAAATGTAAAAGTTAACGTCCATTTCTGACAGCTGTCAGCGTAGTGCCAGACGTAGGAGCTCTGTCTACAAAGGGTTAAGTACCACAGCTACAGAGCCCTACATACAGTTAGTTATTAGTTAGATTCTAGAGCGTCAATAGGACAATTATTAAAATATAGGTAGAAGCCCCCCCGACATGTTTCGCTACGATGTAGCGTCTTCAGGGGTATCGGGGCTAATGAGAGCGAGCGGCGGAGTCGGCCTCATTAAATATTCACTGCACTTAGCTCAACATGTGTCCACAATTAGTCAGTAGCCTATCAATAGAGGAACAGGGGGACGAGCCTCCTCCTCCACTGATTGACAGACACTGCCACAAATCACCGGCTTAGCAGATGCCACCAATGAATAACACCCCGGTGCACAGGCGCAGTAGGTGTTCTGGGGAAATATAGAAAATCACTATACACGGCTTTATAACATTGTGCTTAGGGGAAGTATAGATAATCGCTATACACCGCATTGTGACATTAGCCCAGTGAGGTACCTGGGGGAATATAGATAATCGCTATACACTACTGTAATGCAAAAAAAGGGAGAGGGAGAGGGAGAGGGAGAGGGAGAGGGAGAGGGAGGGGGGGGGGGGGTTAGTGTACCAGTGAATCTGTAAATCGGTGCATAAACGCACAGTGTGAACAGGGTGATAGAACAAAAAATAAATAAATAATAAATAATCACTTCAAGCGCTTAGCGCAATGAAGTAATTAGAAATAACGTGAATAGTTACTGTGACCAGCACAGTGATATTATTATAATCCGCTTATAGAAGATGCACTGACATACTCAGGTAAATCAAGGTAAGGTGCATAACCGCACAGTGTGAATAGGGTGATAGAACAAAAAATAAGAGATAAATAATTAATGAATAATCACTTCAAGCGCTTTGCACAATGAAGTAAATAGAAATAACGTGAATAGTTGCTGTGACCAGCACAGTGATATTATTATAATCCAAAAAGGCTATCAATACGCTTATAGAAGATGCGCTGACATACTCAGGTAAATCAAGATAATAGGCAAAGTCAAAAATAAAATAAAAATAAAAAACAGAAATCGGTATCCGAGTCTACACGCACGAAATAATCGCACTAGTATGCTGGGGTGACATAATTGAAAATATTATATATGCCAGACAGCAATGTAGAAGATATAAAGAATTTTTTTGTAAAAGACACATGCGCCGTTCCCACACAGACGGCGTACAGCATAGTGGATGGAACGGGCCCCGTTCGCATTCACTATGGGACTGTATGTGCCGTATTCCATGTCTGTATGTGTCGTTAATCGACACATACAGAGATGGAAAAAAAAATGGCAGCCCCCATAGGGAAGAAAAAGTGAAAAAATAAAAAAAAGTAAAACACAAACACACAAATAAATTTAAAAAAAAAAATTCCGTGACACTGGTCCTTTAATGATTCCTCATTATGCTAATGAGGCACATGTCTTATATACAGTGAAGGAAATAAGTATTTGATCCCTTGCTGATTTTGTAAGTTTGCCCACTGTCAAAGTCATGAACAGTCTAGAATTTTTAGGCTAGGTTAATTTTACCAGTGAGAGATAGATTATATAAAAAAAATAAACCAGAAAATCACAGTCAAAATTATATATATTTATTTGCATTGTGCACAGAGAAATAAGTATTTGATCCCCTACCAACCATTAAAAAGGGTATGTTCACACGCACTAATTACGGACGTAATTCGGGCGTTTTTGCCCCGAATTACGTCCGAAAATAGCGCCTCAATAGCGCTGACAAACATCTGCCCATTGAAAGCAATGGGCAGACGTTTGTCTGTTCACACGAGGCGTAATTTACGCGCCGCTGTCAAATGACCTGTCACTTCTTTGGCCGTAATTGGAGCCGCTATTCATTGACTCCAATGAATAGCAGCGCCACTTACGTCCATAATGGACGCGGCGTTCAAGCGCCTGCACATGCCGTTACGGCTGAAATTACGGGGATGTTTTCAGGCGGAAACATCCCCGTAATTTCAGCCGTTACGGACGCCCTCGTGTGAACATTCCCTAAGAGTTCAGCCTCCTCCAGACCAGTTACACGCTCCAAATCAACTTGGTGCCTGCATTAAAGACAGCTGTCTTACATGGTCACCTGTATAAAAGACTCCTGTCCACAGACTCAATTAATCAGTCTGACTCTAACCTCTACAACATGGGCAAGACCAAAGAGCTTTCTAAGGATGTCAGGGACAAGATCATAGACCTGCACAAGGCTGGAATGGGCTACAAAACCATAAGTAAGACGCTGGGTGAGAAGGAGACAACTGTTGGTGCAATAGTAAGAAAATGGAAGACATACAAAATGACTGTCAATCGACATCGATCTGGGGCTCCATGCAAAATCTCACCTCGTGGGGTATCCTTGATCCTTAGGAAGGTGAGAGCTCAGCCGAAAACTACACGGGGGGAACTTGTTAATGATCTCAAGGCAGCTGGGAAGACAGTCACCAAGAAAACCATTGGTAACACATTACGCCGTAATGGATTAAAATCCTGCAGTGCCCGTAAGGTCCCCCTGCTCAAGAAGGCACATGTACAGGCCCGTCTGAAGTTTGCAAATGAACATCTGGATGATTCTGAGAGTGATTGGGAGAAGGTGCTGTGTTCAGATGAGACTAAAATGTAGCTCTTTGGCATTAACTCAACTCGCCGTGTTTGGAGGAAGAGAAATGCTGCCTATGACCCAAAGAAGACCATCCCCACTGTCAAGCATGGAGGTGGAAACATTATGTTTTGGGGGTGTTTCTCTGCTAAGGGCACAGGACTACTTCACCGCATCAATGGGAGAATGGATGGAGCCATGTACCGTCAAATCCTGAGTGACAACCTCCTTCCCTCCACCAGGACATTAAAAATGGCTCGTGGCTGGGTCTTCCAGCACGACAATGACCCGAAAAATACAGCCAGGGCAACAAAGGAGTGGCTCAAAAAGAAGCACATTAAGGTCATGGAATGGCCTAGCCAGTCTCCAGACCTTAATCCCATCGAAAACTTATGGAGGGAGCTGAAGATCCGAGTTGCCAAGCGACAGCCTCAAGATCTTAATGATTTACAGATGATCTGCAAAGAGGAGTGGGCCAAAATTCCATCTAACATGTGTGCAAACCTCATCATCAACTACAAAAACCGTCTGACTGCTGTGCTTGCCAACAAGGGTTTTGCCACCAAGTATTAAGTCTTGTTTGCCAAAGGGATGAAATACTTATTTCTCTGTGCACAATGCAAATAAATATATATAATTTTGACAATGTGATTTTCTGTTTTTTTTTAAATATAATCTATCTCTCACTGGTAAAATTAACCTAGCCTAAAAATTCTAGACTGTTCATGTCTTTGACAGTGGGCAAACTTACAAAATCAGCAAGGGGTCAAATACTTATTTCCTTCACTGTACCTGCATGTATTGCTGTGTCACTATGCTTGAAAAAGGTCCTATTCAGGATGGAAACGTTGCAGCTGTTGACTGAATAAATCACATACTTTTTGGAACCATCGGAGTGCTGTGGGATTTCTTTCGTTTATGTTTTACAATCCACGGATCTGGATTACCTGCTTGCACCCATTACCGTGTTGGAATCTGTTGCAGAGTGCTGCTTATCTCTACATATTTATATATATATATATATATATATATATATATATATATATATATATATATATATATATATATTTTACCAAGGGCTGGTATTTGGTAGCCATACCGATTAGTGTGCTCCAATAGCGCAGGTGATATTCACTCTGTACTTGGTGCAGGTCATCAGGACTGTAATATATACAGAAATAGCCTAGTGTTGACGCTGTTACAAGTGGGGTTACCGGTCCCTACATAGAACAACAATATTGTAAAGAAATATTTACTATATTATATATATAAAAACCAATAAAGACGAATATATAAAAATATATAATATAACAAAAATAACAAACACGTTAGATATGCAAAATATATGGAAATTCTATCAATGGGTTGGAGTACACACAATATTGTCTACCAAATCAGTTTAATTTAGGTGTCAATGTAAAGTGCGAAAGCATTAGACAAATGATTATTGATATATTAGTATCATCAGTTAGTTCATGCAGATATACTGAACAAACCAATTATTAACGGTTACGCGGTAACCGGAAACAGAATATATCAAAGACTCAGTGAAAAAAAAAAAAAAAAGGGTAGAAAAGGTCTCTTATTTTCCAAAGAAGGAGGGTAATGTTTTGCCTTTCCATCCTATTCTGGGAACTATGCTTACTAAAGAGATTTTGGGAATAGGTTCAAGTCCATCTATAAATTTGATGAAAATGACTGTTTTCTGGGATTCTCCTGCAAAGATGGACTTGGCTGTAGTGTTTCCTGCTGAAGATTCTTCTCTTCTAAAAAACCCTCTAGACAGAAGAGCTGATGCTTCACTAAAGAAAATTTACTCTACTTCTGCAGCCCTATGTAAAGCCTCCATGGCCACAGCTCCTGTTGCCAGAGCACTCCGGATCTGGTTTAGATAGCTGTATAATGACATAGGGGTCATCTGCAGAATCTGGTCTCTAGGTTTTCCTGCTTCTATGATGAAAACCTCCTCAGACTTCCTCTGTCATTTTCCCCTGGAAGTTTTGCGCTGGTCTTCCAAGGAGATGGCGCTTTCTAATACTGCCAGATGTGCGGTTTGGCTTAAACCCTGGTCTAGTGATATGGCCTCAGAGAATCATTTTTGCTCATTGCCTTTCCAGCCAGTATCTTTTTGGGGAACAACTTCATTAAGATTCTTTCAAATCTTATTAAGAAAAGGGTAATTTTTTCCCTGGTTCCTTAACAAGGAGATTTCATCTAGGCCAAATCTCTAGATCATCTACTTATAGGGGAAGAAGACCTTTTTGGTCCCTTAATAGGCAACAGTCAGGACGGAGAAGAGCGGATTCTGACAAAACTGTAAGAAGCATTCAGCTCCTCCCTCCAAGACTGATTTGATGCCAGAAGTCTGCCACCCCTGGTAGGCGAGAGGCTGAAACATTTCTACCACATCTGGCAAGCTACCACCACAGACTCCTGGGTGCTAAAAAATAATAAAGGAAGGTTATTCTCTAGAATTTGCTTGTCCTCCTCCAACCAGATTTTTCCCTCAACCCAGGAAATAGTCCTCAGGTCACCTCCCTGCTGAAGGAAGTTGTAAAAAAAACAAAACAACAAGCCTTAGAGCCTGTTCCTCCGACAGAGTGTTCAAAGGGCTTCTACACTCACATGTTTCCTGTCCCCAAGCCCGGAAACAGATAGAGACTTATAATAGACCTGAGAGGTCTCAACGAGTGCATTTGCAAGAAGAGATTCAAGATGGAGACTTTCAAGTCTGCAGCTGCATGAATTACAAAAGGAGACAATGGAAAAATTAGATCTCAGGGATGCATACTTGCACATTCCGATACATCCAGACCACAGACGCTACCCCCGGATTGCTTATCCTCATTTGGGCGAGATAATACATCTCCAATTTGCAGCCCTGCCCTTCAGGCTTTCTGCAGCCCCACCGGTCTTTACCAAGATCTCAGTGGTGTTGTCAGCCGCTCTTTGTCTTCAAGGTGTATGTGTAGTTCCGTACCTGGACTATTGGTTGTTCAAGGTGCCATCCCTGGAACTTCTTCAAAGCCAGATTGAGCTAACCATAAATTGTCTAGAAGATCATGGATTTGTCATAAATTGGGAGAAATCCAATCTAGTCCCCAGTAGAACAAAATTCCTGGGATTACAGTTGGACTCTGTGGCCTTGAAAACCTTCCTCCCACCAGAGAAGATAAAGGGTATCATTGATGGAAATCGTGCGGCTGCTGAGAATAGACAGGATTCCCTCTGAGGGACCATGAGAGTTTTAGGCCTTTTAACAGCAGCTAGAGAAGCAGTACCATGGGCCAAAGCCGACTTGAGACCTTTACAGTCAGCTATTCTGAGAAATTGGGACAAGGACCCTACAGGCCTAGCCCACAGATTCTCCATCACCCCACAGACAAAGCTTCTTCTAAAGTGGTGAATTGACAGGAAGAATCTTCAGAAGGGGAAGTCCCTTGCATCACAGGACGAAGTCCTGGTAACTACGGATGCATCCAAATGTTGGTTGGGGGGCCCACCTTCGGGAATACTGGACTCAGGGCATTTGGAGTTCAAGACAGGAGGAGATCCTCCAACTTCAGAGATGAAGGCAGTGAGGTTGACATTGTCGCATTTCAAGAGCAGAATCAGGGGTACCCATGTGACGATCAAATCAGACAATTTGGTAAAGGTCTTCTACCTGAACAAACAAGGAGGCACTAGATGTCGTCTTCTGGAAGCAGAGTGCGCAAGGATTATGACCTGGGCAGAATGCCATTTAGCCAGTTCACATCAGGGGCATCGACAACTTATCAGCAGATCTTCTCAGCAGACAGAAGCTCAAACCCAACGAGTGGGAGTTGAACCCAGACGTCTTTAAACTGTTGGTGCAGAAGTGGGGATTGCCACAACTAGATCTGATGGCAACATCTGCCAAAAAGAAACTCCCACAGTTCTGTTCCTTAAGCAGGCTTGGAAATCCAATGGCTCTGGATGCATTTTCCCTGTCCTGGAAGGGGAGATTCCTCTACCTATTTTCCCCTATTCCGCTAATCCGGAGGTGTCTAGTGAAGATCAGACAGGACAAGGCCAAAGTTCTGGCGATTTTCCCATTTTGGCCCAGGAGGGCATGGTTTCAGGCCTTGTTAGAAATTTCAAAACTAACTTACTGCCGTTTACCCCTCAGAGAAGATCTTCTCCTCCAGGGAGGCTTTCTCCATCCCGGTCTCAAGAAGCTCCACCTGATGGCCAGGATATTAAAAGGCTGAAACCGGTATCATCCTTCCTGCCAAAGATTTATTCTGAAGCTAATCTAAACCAGGAAATTGATTTACCTGCATTCTCCCTGCCAAACAATTAGGTTGATGATCAGCTACTACTACTCCTAGACCCACTGCAGCCTCCTGGGCAGAAATTGGAGAGGTTCCTCTTCATTTTCATCTGCAGGACAGCATCCTGGACGTCAGCTTATACTTTCCTAAAGCACTATAAGCTGGACATCCCTTCCTCTGTGCGGTCGGCCTTTGGCACCAGAGTAATAAGTAAAGCTATTCAAGACCCACCCGTATTGTCCTAAGCTATCTAAGTCCCATGGGTGCTGTCGAGGACGATTAGGAAGACGAAAACTTGCTTACCTGAAATTTTATTTTCCTTGAGTCTGAGGCAGCAGTAGCCCACCCTGTAAATTTAATTGCACTTAGTTTGCTTGCCATTATTTCACACACCTAAGGGTAACTGGAGCCTTTATTGTCTAAAGGAAGGGGCTTGGGATTAACGCTTCGTTGCTGCTTTTTAGTAGGTTCTGTCCTTTATTTCGGGTTGGAACACATAACCAATGGGTTCTGCCTTGGACTCAAGGAAAAGAACATTTCAGGTAAGCAAATTTGCGTCTTTCTGATGCTTCTATCTTATTGAATTGTTATTATGCAGGCAGGGCCGGCATTAGGGGGAAAACTGGGCAATTGCCCAGGGCCCCCATCCTCTTAGGGCCCTGAGCCTGCCCATAACATTTATGGGTCGGGCGGCACGGGCCCTCTCATGCCCGGTGGCATTGCTAGCGATAACCACATTCAATTGTATTGGTGTCCTCAGGATGCAGATACAAATGAATATTATAGGCTGCAGGCCACGTTAGGCTTGCAGCCTATAAGGCGCTGGGAAGACTCCCTGCGCAGGTCGGCGTGATGACGTCACTGCATTATGCTGGTCTGCGCATGCGTCCCGCCCGGAGGCTGTGCAACGCTGTGTCCATCGTGGGGACGGGGCAAGGTAAGTACAAATTTTATTTTTTTTGGTGGCTGTGTAGCACTATATACAAGAAGGGATGCTGTGTAGCGCTACATACAAGGGGGGGACGCTGTGTAGCACTATATACAAGAGAGGGAGGGGGCTGTGTGGCACTATATACAAGGGAGGGAGGGGGCTGTGTGGCACTATATACAAGGGAGGGGGCTGTGTGGCACTGTATACAAGGGAGGGGGCTGTGTGACACTATATACAAGGGAGGGAGGGGGCTGTTTGGCACTATATTGACAAGGAAGGGGCACTGTGTGGCACTATACAAGGGAGGTGGGCTTTTTGGCGCTATATACAAGGGGAGGGCATATTGACATTATATACAAAGGGGGTATGGCACACACACACAAGGGAGGGGCGCTGTGTGGCACTTTATAGAAGGAAGGGAGGCTGTGTGGCACTGTATACAAGAGGGGCTGTGTAACACTATCTACTAAGGGGGGTTGTGTGGAACTATATATAAGGGGGGGACTGGCGCTAACTACAGGGGGGCTGTGTGTGGCGCAATCTACAGGGGGTACAAAGGGGGCATTACTACTGTGGGGGCACGGTTACTAATGGGGCACTTATGTCGAGCACTGAGGGATTATTATTACCATCTGGGGCACTGGATTACGAGTTTGTTTTGAGGATGGGGTATAGGTGGGGAGGGTGCTTGAAAAGCGAGAAACCAACAGGTCTGTGTGTCAAATTTGGCAGAGACAAGTCGTGGCTGGAATAAGTCGTCACGCTGGTCTGGGCTGAATGGAGAAAAGAAGGGAAAGTGAACGACTCGAATCAGAGAAAACATCACCTGTGAGTCACTAGATATAAATGTGCTGTAGTCACTTAAATCGTCTGGCATCTACCACTATATGGTCACTACATGGTGATAATATTGGTCTTTGTATAATGGTTTTTATTCCGTAACAGTATGGGGGTATTATTTCGTCTGGTATAGTGGTATGATTTAATAACTGTGGTATGATTTAATAACTGTATATGTATATGGATATTTTTTGTGTGTGAGAGGGTGGACATATGCTTTGGGTCATGCAACACTTCTGGACGCACTAGAAATCAGTGATGCAGTTCTCTGCACATCGCCTTCTGAATTGACTGCATTATTGATACAGTAAGGGTGTGTTCACATCTGCGTCAGGGTTCTATTGATGGCTTCTGTCAGACCTTTCAGTCAGGGGAACCCATGAACGCAAACCAAACAGAAACCATAGCTTCCATTTGCATTACCATTGATTTCAATGGTAAGGTTTTCGTTGCAAATGGTTTCCGTTTGTCTCCGTTCCTTAAAGAGGCTCTGTCACCAGATTTTGCAGCCCCTATCTGCTATTGCAGCAGATAGGCGCTGCAATGTAGATTACAGTAACGTTTTTATTTTTAAAAAACGAGCATTTTTGGCCAAGTTATGACCATTTTCGTATTTATGCAAATGAGGCTTGCAAAAGTACAACTGGGCGTGTTTACAGTAAAAGTACAAGTGGGCGTGTATTATGTGCGTACATCGGGGCGTGTTTATTACTTTTACTAGCTGGGCGTTCTGATGAGAAGTATCATCCACTTCTCTTCAGCTTCTGGCAGTGCAGACACAGCCGTGTTCTCCAGAGATCACGCTGTGTCGTCACTCACAGGTCCTGCATCGTGTCAGACGAGCGAGGACACATCGGCACCAGAGGCTACAGATGATTCTGCAGCAGCATCGGCGTTTGCAGGTAAGTCGATGTAGCTACTTACCTGCAAACGCTGATGCTGCTGCAGAATCAACTGTAGCCTCTGGTGCCGACACGATGCAGGACCTGTGAGTGACGTCACAGATCTGCACTGCCAGAAGCTGGGCGTTCTGAAGAGAAGTGGATGATACTTCTCATCAGAAAGCCCAGCTAGTAAAAGTAGTAAACACGCCCAGATGTAACACACATAATACACGCCCAGTTGTACTTTTACTTTTCAACACGCCCAGTTGTACTTTTGCAAGCCTCATTTGCATAAATACGAAAATGGTCATAACTTGACCAAAAATGCTCGTTTTAAAAAAATAAAAACGTTACTGTAATCTACATTGCAGCGCCTATCTGCTGCAATAGGAGATAGGGGTTGCAAAATCTGGTGACAGAGCCTCTTTAAGGTGTTCGTTGCACTTAATAATCAGAGCACTCCCTGTAGTGCTCATTCACACAGGTTACCGCATCGTTGCTATTTCTGATAGAAATGGCATAGCGTTGTATAACAACACAATGTGGACTGCTGCATTAATTTATTAATAGACATATATAGAAAATAAAAATTAAATCCCAGCACGATACTCCATTGCAATTCATCTTAATGATCATGGATTAACAGCAAGTGCTGATATACTCAGTGTACATAAGAGAACTTGAATGAACTGACAGTATCTATTGACTAACAAGCTAATATTGATACATTCAGTGCACATAACAGAACCTAAAGCATTTGATACAATGTCTATTAACTAACAGAAAATACTGAAACTGTCAGTGCACATAATAAAACTGATACAATGTTCAATGACTGACAGCAAATGCTGATTCACTCAGTGCATACAATATACCATTGTGATCAGATTTTTTACTCGCCTCAGCAAACAATAAGGTCTAACTTTGTTGTTGTATGATAGTAGCAATTGATAGTAAATTATATACAAGACAAATTTTGCTCTCTAAGTGCAGGACAAGGGGTCATCTGCACCGCAATCAATTTTGACCTACATTGGATAAAAAATTTTTTAGAATTATTTTAACCAAAATATATTAATAAAGTTTATTATTTTCATTTTCCTATAGGAACCACAACTCTTATCCCTTCTTCCCATTTCCTAAATAAAAAAATTGTTGAAGGAAGACAGCTCTTTTAAAAAGAAATTGCAATCACTGTTCCACACAGGCTCTCCGCAGGTAGTACTGAGGCATCATGGGATTGATAGCATAGCATAGAGGCAGAGAAAGCACAGGGAAATCTATAACTCAAGCTGGTGTCTGAACAGTAGCAGACAGGAGACCCGACTGCAATACACATAACAGAAGTCCAGAGCTTGATAGATAATCAGGCGCATGGTGGAAAGTTGTATTGCTGCTGGAAGTCTGTACAAAAAAAAAACCATTAATGTCTTGTCAATTTCAAAAATACATTTTTACATAGGAAGGAATTGTGTATTTATTGTCCCACAGGAATAAGAAATGTTTATGTTTCCACTCACCGTACAGACTGAAAATTCTTCATTCATCAGATTAAATATTTCTTCAGCGCAGCACAAAAAGTATGATAAATATATGGGCTGTATGTTATCAACCGCACACAAGAGAGGAAATTCAGAGTTGGATTCTCGGTTACGGGTTTGATGCCTTCTATCATGCAATTGGCTACATCCTCTGGACGGAACTTGCATTCACCTGCACATATTAACAAAAATAAGGATGGCAAAGAGATCACTAGTTATCACAATCATAATAGACTTTCAAATACCTTTGATACAAACATATTATACAGGGTGGGCCATTTGTATGGATACACCTAAATAAAATGGGAATGGTTGGTGATATTAACTTCCTGTTTGTGGCACATTAGTATATGGGAGGGGGGAAACTTTTCAAGCTGGGTGTTGACCATGGTGGCCATTTTGAAGTCGGCCATTTTTGTATCCAACTTTAGTTTTTTCAATGGGAAGAGGGTCATGTGACACATCAAACTTATCGAGAATTTCACAAGAAAAACAATGGTGTGCTTGGTTTTAACGTTACTTTATTCTTTCATGAATTATTTACAAGTTTCGGACCACTTATAAAATGTGTTCAAAGTGCTGCCCATTGCGTTGGATTGTCAATGCCACCCTCTTCTCCCACTCTTCACACACTGATAGCAACACCGCAGAAGAAATGCTAGCACAGGCTTCCAGTATCCGTAGTTTCAGTTGTTGCACATCTCGTATCTTCACAGCATAGACAATTGCCTTCAGATGACCCCAAAGATAAAAGTCTAAGGGGGTCAGATCGGGAGACCTAGGGGGCCATTCAACTGGCCCACGATGACCAATCCACTTTCCAGGAAACTGTTCATCTAGGAATGCTCGGACCTGACACCCATAATGTCACCCATAACTTGTAAATAACTCATGAAAGAATAAAGTAACGTTAAAACCAAGCACACCATTGTTTTTCTTGTGAAATTCTCGATAAGTTTGATGTGTCACATGACCCTCTTCCCATTGAAAAAACTAAAGTTGGATACAAAATGGCCGACTTCAAAATGGCCGCCATGGTCAACACCCAGCTTGAAAAGTTTTCCCCCTCCTGTATACTAATGTGCCACAAACAGGAAGTTAATATCACCAACCATTCCCATTTTATTTAGGTGCATCCATATAAATGGCTCACCCTGTAGTTTAATCCCTAAGACCTGATTTACACGAGCGTGTGCGTTTTGCGCACGCAAAAAACGCGGCGTTTTGCATGCGCAAAATGCACTTAACAGCTGCGTGTGTCATCAGTGTATGATGCGCGGCTGTGTGATTTTCGCGCAGCCGCCATCATCCGTTTGGATGTTTGTAAACAGAAAAGCACGTGGTGCTTTTCTGTTTACATTCAGAGTTTGACAGCTGTTGCGCGAATCGTGCGACCTGCGTGGTTTTCACGCACCCATTGACTTCAATGGGTGCGTGATGCGTGAAAAACACTGAGATATAGAACATGTCGTGAGTTTTACTTAGCGCACTCACGCTGCGCAAAACTCACGGACTGTCTGCACTGCCCCATAGAGTAATATAGGTGCGTACGACACGCGTGAAAAGCACGCGCGTATATTACGCTCGTGTAAATGAAGCCTTAGGTAAAGTAGATGACCCATAATAAAATGAAAAGATTTTTCCAGCTCACTGGTGTCCGGCGTCTTCAGTGATCCAGTGCACGGACCGCGCCCTGGCCCAGGCGTCTACCACAGTAGCAAAAAAAAAAAAAAGCTATGATCCAGCACTTTGTGAAGAAATCTCAGGACTTTATTTTATAAACATTATAAATCCACCAAGCACATAAAAACAAAAGGACCAGTACGCTTACGCGTATATAATAATTTTTTAATTTTTTTTAATTGTTAATTTTATTTTAAGTTGAGCCAAGTTACCAGCAAGAACTCCCCACAAAGTCCCATTGTTGAAAAAGAAAAAGAAAAACACGTCCTGAATAGGTTAAAATTCGGCAAGGAACACATTGACTGGCCCAAAGAGAAATCGTGCAACATTTTGTGGACTGATGAAAGCAAAATTGTTCTTTTTGGGTCTAGTGGCCGCAGACAGTAGGTCAGACGACCCCCGATGACTGAATTCAAGCCACAGTACACTGTGAAGACAGTAAAGCATGGTGGTGCAATAATCATAATATGGGGATGTTTCCCATACCATGGTGTTGGGCCTATTTATCGCATACAAGGGATCCTGGATCAGTTTGAATATATCAAAATACTTGAGGAGATCATGATGCCCTATGCGGAAAAGATATGCCCTTGAAATGGGTGTTTCAACACGACAATGACCCAAAACACACCAGTAAGCGAACAACATCTTGGTTACAGGCAAACAGGATTTAGGTAATGGAGTGGTCAGCCCAATCCCCTGACCTCAATCCCATAGAGAACTTGTGGGGTGACAAAAAAATGCGGTTTATGAGACAAAACC
>NC_134687.1:272200685-272295474 GCF_050947455.1 Rhinoderma darwinii | reverse complement strand
ATTTGAAACTCAAAAAATAATGCTGGAATAGGTGGTGCTTTTTTTTTTTTCCAATTCCTTCCGTAAAAATAAATAATAAAAGTTAAACAATATAATATATACACCCAAAAATTGTGCAATTGAAAAATACAACATGTCCCGCAAAAAACAAGCCCTCATATGGTTAGGTCGCCATAAAAATAAAAAAAAGTTAGGACTCTGGGAAGGCGGGGAGGAAAAAACGAAAAAGAATGCTTGGTCATTAAGGCCAAAATAGGCCTGAGGTTAAATGATCTCCGGGGCTAATGTAACAAGCAGGACATCCCCGGGCCAGTCTAAGGGGGCCCTGTTGGGGTATAGCTCAACCGATACTAATACATTAACCAATTGCCAGTACATTGTTAGTTAAGAATGAAAATAGGAGTAAATAAGTGATGTTAAAACTAGCTTGTATTTAAACTTTATTTACTATAAAATAAAGACCACTGCATAAACGTACATTCTACAAATCTAAAACCTTATTAGAACATCAAGTCCTCATACTTTTGCATCAATGTTAAAATCCCAAAAACCTTCATAACTGTAAAAAAAATATTAAAGGCCAAAAATAATTGTGTGGTCCTTAAAGAGGCTCTGTCACCACATTATAAGTGCCCTATCTCCTATATAAGGAGATCGGCGCTGTAATGTAGGTGACAGTAATGCTTTTTATTTTAAAAACTATCTATTTTCACAACGTTAGGAGCGATTTTGGTTTATGCTAATGAGTTGCTTAATGCCCAAGTGGGCATATTTTTACTTTCGACCAAGTGGGCGTTGTACAGAGGAGTGTATGACGCTGACCAATCGGCATCATGCACTCCTCTCCATTCATTTACACAGCAGAATCGCGTTCTTACTAGAACATGATCTGCAGCCACATACACAGCGGTTCTGCTTGATTAACGTTAACCCGTTAGTGACCGGCCCATAGTCTTTTTACGTCGGTCACTAACGGGCCTTATTCCGATGCCATAGACTTTTTACGTCGCGGCATCGGAATAAGTAAACAGAGCAAGGAGCTGTCAAATCTCCCTGCTCTCAGCTGCCAGAGGCAGCTGGGAGCGTCCCTGCTCTGCCGGGTGAGATCGATCTCACCCGTTTAACCCCTCAGATGCGGTGCTCAATAGCGAGCACCGCATCTGAGTGGTTTTGGAGAGAGGGAGGGAGCTCCCTCTCTCTCCCACCGACACCCGGCGATACAATCGCCGACTGTCAGTGTCTCCCATGGCAGCCGGGGGCCTAATAAAGGCCCCCAGGTCTGCCTGTAATGAATGCCTGCTAGATCATGCCGCAGGCATGACCTAGCAGATGCCTGTCCGTTTTAAACGGACAGGCATAATACACTGCAATACAAAAGTATTGCAGTGTATTATAATAGCGATCGCAGAATCGCATATTAAAGTCCCCTAGTGGGACTAGTAAAAAAGTTTAAAAAAAAAGTTCAATAAAGTTGATAAAAAAAAAATGAAAAACCCACTTTTTCCCCTTACAAACTGCTTTAGTATTAAAAAACCAAAATAAAGTAAAAAAGTTACACATATTTGGTATCGCCGCGTCCGTAACGACCCCGACTATAAAGCTATTACATTACTTAACCCGCACGGTGAACGCTGTAAAAAATTAAATAAAAAAAGATGGAAAAATTGCTGTTTTCTGTGAATCCTGACTTTAAAAAAATTTGATTAAAAAGTGATCACAAAGTCGCATCTACTCCAAAATGGTACCAATAAAAACTACAAGTCGTCCCGCAAAAAAAAGCCCTCAAACAACTGCATCGGCAAAAAATAAAAACGTTACGGCTCTTCAAATACAGAGACACAAAAACAAATAATTTTGAAAAAACATACAAAAACTATACAAATTTGGTATTGTTGCAATCGTAACAACCCGCTGAATAAAGTTATTGTGTTATTTATATCACATGGTAAACGGCTTAGATTTAGGACGCATAAAAGTGTGGCGAAATTTCCGATTTTTTTTTTATTTTGTATTTTTTTTCTATTTCTCCCCCCCCCCCCCCCCCAAAAAAAGTTAATAAAAGTTAATCAATAAATAATATGTACCTCAAAATGGTGCTATTAAAAAATACAACTTGTCCCGCAAAAAACAAGACCTTATACAGCTATGTCGACGCAAAAATAAAAAAGTTATAGCTCTTGGAATGCGACGATGGAAAAACTTAAAAAATGGCTTGGTCATTAACGTCTAAAATAGGCTGGCCATTAAGGGGTTAATCAAGTGTCCTGATAATGAATACACATGACCATCCAGCCTGGACGTCATGTGTATTCAGAATCCTGACACGTCTGAATCTTTTCTGTGAGATTTCCAGCACGGGAAGCGAAATCTCGTTTATCTCTGTAATCTCGCGAGATTTCGTTTCCCGTGCTGGAAATCTCACAGAAAAGATTCAGAAGTGTCAGGATTCTGAATACACATGACGTCCAGGCTGGATGGTCATGTGTATTCATTATCAGGACACTTGATTAACGTTAAGCAGAATCGCTGTGTATGTGGCTGCAGATCATGTTCTAGTAAGAACGCGATTCTGCTGTGTAAATGAAATGAATGGAGAGGAGTGCATGATGCCGATTGGTCAGCGTCATACACTCCGCTCTACAACGCCCACTTGGTCGAAAGTAAAAGTACGCCCACTTGGGCATTAAGCAATTCATTAGCATAAACCAAAATCGCTCCTAACGTTGTGAAAAAATATCGTTTTTTTAAATAAAAAGCATTACTGTCACCTACATTACAGCGCCGATCTCCTTATGTAAGAGACAGGGCACTTATAATGTGGTGACAGTCTCTTTAAAGTGGTTGTATAGGATAAAAAAAAAAAAAACATGGCTGCTTTCTTTCAAACCTTTCCACAGGCTGTGTGGTATTGCAGCTCTATTCACTTCAATGGAGCTAACCTGCAATTCCAAACACAAACCATGGACAGTTGTGACGCAGTCTCTGCAAGAAAGCAGCTGGCTACATTTTCAGACTATTAATGTTTTGTGTTTTTGTTTTGTTCTTTCCAGGATTTTAATCGACATTTGGACACCCTTACTGAGCATTATGACATTCCTAAAGTCAGCTGGACCAAATAATACGATTTATATTTTATGGACATGAAAAATCACACGTTCATGAAACATCAGTCTTTTTTTTTTTATTAATTTGCTGTGTAAATAAACTTTTGTGAACAACTGTTCTGCTAAACTTGAAATTAGAATTTCTTCTTGCATTAGGCTCTGTAAACCTCAGCGTTGTGGTTTATGATCATGACGAAAGCCACAAAACTGTGCTAGAACTGCCTTATTCTGATGGATTCCAACGGCACCTGGCAGACCTCACTGACTTCTAATAGGATTGAGCATTTGGACGGCAAGTACCAGGCCGCATGCTGCACATTCTTGCGATCACGTGATGGAACTGCCCACGAATGCTCCAAACAAAACCCCAGATGGCACTTTAGTACTACCTAATCAGTCTACAGTCATGGAGGGGGGGGGGGGGCGGCCTTTAAGCCCCGGCTGCCAAAACAGCCCATCGGTTTTTAGGGGTTAAACCACTGGAATCAAATTTTCTTCCCAATACCTGGCATTGCAGTGGGAGCCTGGCTTTAAGTTAACTGCATACGCCCACGGTGATCGTTTGGGCACAGCTTGTGTGCTTGTGCGATCACCATGATGTAACTACGTCATGTTGGCTTAACCCCTAGCCGCACCACTCCGTAACTATACATCGTTGCAGGAGGTTACTTCGCGCACGAGGACGTAAAGTTACTGAACCGTTCCCGGTGCACACTGTCTGCGACTGTGCACCTGGAGGTCCGCTGTCTCCGATAGCTAACACTCCACTCTTGCCAGCCAGCGGTCCTTTGCTGCTGATTTAGGCAATTAACTCCTAAAATTCAGCATTTTAGGGGTTTCTAGCACATTGGCAGACCCTGGTCGTAAATCGCGGGGTTTGCCGAGGGTCAGCATGCCAAACAATGGCCTCCGTCTGCCATGGACTGAAGCCTATCGGGACCAACCTCCGGCTGGTCCTGATAGGCTTCCTGTCAAAGTGACAGGAAGTCACGGTGTCGTTCCCAATGCACGCTGTCGGCAACAGTGTGAATCGGGTGGTCAGCTGACACTCCAGTGGTGTTGCCGATCAGCGGCTCATCGCCTTTCATCAATTGCGATCGCCGCATTTAGGGTTTTTTTTAGCAGGGAAAAATTTAGATGCTTACTTTGCACCATCTGTAGCGTAATAATTTATGGAAAAGACCTGTGGGTGAAAATGCTCACTACACCCATTAATAAATGCCTTGAGGGGTGCAGTTTCCAAAATGGGGTCACTTCTCAGGGGTTTCTTTTATTATTTCACATCAGAGCCTCTGAAATTGTGAACTGATACTTTGTAAATCGCCAAATTAGGCCTCAATTTTACATGGTACTCTTTCACTCCTGACACCTGTCAAATATCCAGGCAAAAGATTAGGGCCACATGTAGGGTGTTTCTAAAACCGGGAAACACAGAATAATAATTAGAGATTTGCTAGTTATGGTGGCACAAGCTGGGCACCACATTGGCATATCTATGGAAAAAAATCCCACTTTCACTCTGCAACATCGAGTGCACACTAGTTTCTGCAAAACAGCTGCAGGGTTAACATGCTCAGTACACCCCTAGGTGAATACCTTCAGGGGTGTAGTTTCCAAAATGGGGTCAGTTCTGGGGTGTTTTCACTGTTTTGGCCCCACATGTGCTTTGCAAATGCCACATAGCGACCAGAAACCAATCCAGCAAAATCTGCACTCCAAAGCCAAATGGCGCTCCTTCTCTTCTGAGCCCTACTGTGTACACAAACAGCGGTTTATGACCGCAAATGGGGTATTGCCGTACTCGGGAGAAATTTCTTTACAAATGTTGGAGTTCTTTTTTTCCTTTATTTGTTGAGAAAATGAAAAATTGTAAGCTGGAGCTACGTCTTATTGAAGAAAAGGGATTGTTTTTATTTTCACTGACCAATTCTATGAAACACCTATGGGGTCAAAATGCTCACTATACCACTAGATGAATTTCTCAAGGGGTGTAGTTTCCTAAATGGAGTCACTTTTTGGGCATTTTCACGGTTTTGGTCTCTCAGGGGACATGGCCTCCACAAACCATTCCTACTAAATTTGAGCTCCAAATGGCGCGCTTTCCCTTCTAAGCCCTGCTGTGTGTCCAAACAGCCGTTTATGACCACATGTATTGTTTTACCCAGGAGAAATTGCTTTACAAATTTTGAGGTGCTTTTTCTCCTTTAGTCCTTGTGGAAATGAGAAAAAATTAACTAAACCTAAATTTTCTTTCAAAAAATGTAGATTTTAATTTTCACGGCCTACTTGCAATAAACCTGTTGGGTCAAAATGCTCACTATACCCCTAGATAATTTCCTTGAGGGGAGTAGTTTCCCGAATGTGGTCACTTTTGGGGGATTTCCACTGTTTTGACACCGCAAGAGCCCTTCAAACCTGACATGGTGCCTAAAATATATTCTAATAAAAAGAAGGCCCCAAAATCCACTAGGTAATTCTTTGCTTCTGAGGCCGGTGCTTCAGTCCATTAGCACACTAGAGCCACATGTGGGATATTTCCTAAAACTGCAGAACCTGGGCAAGAAATATTGAGTTACATTTCTCTAGTAAAACTTTGTGTTATAAATAAAAAATGGATTAAAAATGAATTTCTGCAAATAAATATTATATTTGTAAAATTCACCCCTAATTGGCTGTAATTCTTGTGAAACGCCTAAAGGGTTAATAAACTTTCTAAATGCTGTTTTGAATAGTTTGAGGGGTGAAGTTTTTAAAATGGGCTTACTTATTGGGGGTTTCTAATATATAAGGCCCTCCAAGCCACTTCACAACTGAACTGGCCCCTGTAAAAAATGGCCTTTGTAAAATATTGTAAAATAAAGTAGTTTTTTTATATGTAAAAAAATAAATTTCAAAATTAAAAGTTCTAAAACCCCCCTTTTCCAATTTCCCCCCTAGAGCATAGTAAAAATAAATAAACATTATTGGTATCACCGCATCTGTAAAAGTCTGACCTATTACAATATATCATTATTTAACCTGCACGGTGAACGCCGTAAAAAAATAATTTGTAAACGCCAGAATCGCTATTTTTTTGGTCACCATCTCCCACATAAAATGAAATAGCAAGTGATCAAAACGTTGCGTGTACCCCAAAATGGTATCATTAGAAACTACAGCTTATCCCGCACAAAATAGGCCCTCATACCATTTAATCGACGGAAAAATAAAAAAGTTATGGCTCTTGGAATTTGGCGACACAAAATTAATTTAATTTTTTACACTTAGGTTTTTACTTGTAAAATCTAGAAAAAACGATATATATTTGGTATCGCCGTAATCGTATTGACCCACAGAATAAAGTTAACATGTTGTTTTAATTGCACAGTGAATGCCGTAAAAACGAAGCGCAAAAAAACAATGGCGGAATTGTTTTTTTTCATTTTCTACCCCACAAATAATTGTTTTCCCGTTTCCTAGTACATTATATGGCACAATAAATGGTGCTATGAAAAACTACAACTCGTCCCGCAAATATCAAGCCCTCATAGGACTATATAGACGAAAAAATTAAAGTTATGGCTTTTGGAAGGTAGGGAGGAAAAAACGAAAATGAACATCTGAAAATTGGCTGCGGCGGAAGGGGTTAAAATAAGTTTCTAAACATAAATGTTTATCAACAAAACTTACCTAAAACTAGCATTAGTATGTATTAACCCCTTATTGTCCGCCTATACATGTTTTCAAGGCGGCCATTAAGGGTACTTATGCCAGAGCGCCGGCCGCACTTTGTCATAAGATCGTGTCCCCGGGAAGCGCTTAAACTCCATGTACTCCACTACAGAGGTAGCTGAGGCCTCGGAGCACAGACCGAGGACCGTTTCGTCCGGTCCTCGGTCACGTGATCACCGTTATTCACCAAATAACGGCGATCACTGTAAAAACAGCGGAGGTTAGTGCTCTCTCTTCTCTCACAGAATATGTTCTGTGAGAGAAGAGAGAAATAGTGAAAATAAGGACCAGCACCCACTATTAGACCCTCGATCAGTGATCGATGTTATTACATTTATAAAATACAGCCAGGACATGGGCTGTGTCCAGTGGCGGATTAAGAAGACCATGGGCCCTGAGCTGAAACCTAAACTTGGGCCCCCCTACCCTACCCCACCGCCACCTTGCCGCGCCGTAATTATTGCTAACACTACCTTTTTTCACAAGCATTAACAAATGGGTGTTACGATTCCCCTTTCACAGAGCTATGTCCCTACATACTGACCGTATCATGCTGGGCAGGGACAGCGCCAACCCCCCATGTAGACGGCGACACACACACACACCCCCCCCCCTGTAGAGAGAGTCACACACACACCCCCCCCCGTAGAGAGAGCCACCCCCCCTGTAGAGAGAGCCACACCCCCCTGTAGAGAGAGCCACACCCCCCTGTAGAGAGCCACACCCCCCTGTAGAGAGAGCCACACCCCCCTGTAGAGAGAGCCACACCCCCCTGTAGAGAGAGCCACACCCCCCTGTAGAGAGAGCCACACCCCCCTGTAGAGAGAGCCACACCCCCCTGTAGAGAGAGCCACACCCCCCCCTGTAGAGAGAGCCACACCCCCCCCTGTAGAGAGAGCCACACCCCCCCCGGAAAGTGCCGCTCGCCCCCCCCGTAGAGAGCCGCACCCCCCCCCGTAGAGAGCCGCACCCCCCCCCCCCGTAGAGAGAGCCGCACCCCCCCCCGTAGAGAGAGCCGCACGACCCGCCCCCCGTAGAGAGAGCCGCACGACCCCCCCCCCCTGTAGAGAGAGCCACACGCCTCCCCTGTAGAGAGAGCCACACGCCCCCCCTGTAGAGAGAGCCACACCCCCCCTGTAGAGAGAGCCACACCCCCCCCTGGTAGAGAGAGCCACACACGCCCCCCCCGTAGAGAGAGCCACACACGCCCCCCCCGTAGAGAGAGCCACACACGCCCCCCCCGTGGAGAGAGCCACACACGCCCCCCCCGTGGAGAGAGCCACACACGCCCCCCCCGTGGAGAGAGCCACACACGCCCCCCCCGTGGAGAGAGCCACACACGCCCCCCCCGTGGAGAGAGCCACACACGCCCCCCCCCGTGGAGAGAGCCACACACGCCCCCCCCCCCCTAGAGAGAGCCACACACGCCCCCCCCGTGGAGAGAGCCACACACGCCCCCCCCCGTGGAGAGAGCCACACACGCCCCCCCCCCCCTAGAGAGAGCCACACACGCCCCCCCCCGTAGAGAGAGCCACACGCCCCCCCCCCCCGTAGAGAGAGCCACACGCCACGCCCCCCCTGTAGAGAGCCACGCCCCCCCTGTAGAGAGCCACGCCCCCCCTGTAGAGAGCCACGCCCCCCCTGTAGAGAGAGCCACACCCGCCCCCCCTGTAGAGAGAGCCACACCCCCCCCCCTGTAGAGAGAGCCACACCCCCCCCCCCTGTAGAGAGAGCCACACGCAGCCCCCTGTAGCGAGAGCCACACACAATGCTCCCCCCCCCCCCCATTGTACATAGTGCTACACAGCGTCGCTACACTGCAGCCCTGGGATGACATTTTATCCCATATGACTGCTGCAGCCTGTGATTGGCTGCAGCGGTCACATGGGTTGAAACGTCATCCCAGGAGGCCGGCCCGGACAAAGAAACAGAATTCTGGGCAAGTATAAGATTTTTATTTTTTCTAAATTGCGTTTTTACAGAACATCTGTTATTTGTTGCAGGTTTTACCTCCCCATTGAATTAAATGGGGAAAACCCGAAACAAATGAGCAGCGTTTACGCAAATACAATTGACATGCTGCGGAATAAAAAAACCGCACCGCAGGTCAATTTCTGAGCTTTTTTTTTCCCGCTGCTTTTACGAATCTATTTATCTACCTAGTGATACGCAGGGTATCATTTTTTTTTCTTCGTTTGAAAAAAATACAAATAAATAAATAAAAAAACCTTAAAAAAAAAGTTAGTAGCCTAACGATTACAGTTCTACCTAGAGAATGTTTACTGCGTAGCAGTAAATACACCTTGCTATGCTCCGGCAGTTAAGGTAGTGACACCGACTCTGGACCCCATAGCCCTATGGTGGTAGAATCAGTTGTTGCTGTCGAATCCCCAGGTGCAGGGCCTTCCGTGTTCTGGGATCCTGCAATTTCATTTTCCCCCCAGGTCCCGCAACTGTCAGCAACCCCAGGAATAAAAGTAGATGTTGCTAAATATACCCCTATGGACTTCTTACACATATTTGTCAGTGACCAAGTCCTGGAGTTAATTGTTCAACTATGCAAGACAGTTTATTGCACAGAATCCCACATCCGTCTACTCATCATGGACCCCCGTTAGTGTCCCTGAGCTTCATTGTTTTTAGGCCTAACGCAAAATATTGGGTTGGTCAAAAAAGCCAACTATCCGCTCCTACTGGGTATCAAGATCTGTCCACGCTATCCCTGTGTTTGCAGCAGTTATGTCCCGACACCGATACGAATCCATAATGTGCTTCATGCATTTTACAGATAACTCCCAAGTCCCCCAAAGAAATGACCCAGGCTACGATCGCCTTAACAAATTGAGACTGTTAATTTCGCTCCTACAAGAATCTTTCCTCAAATCCTACACCCCAGATCAAAATTTATCGGTGGATGAAACGGCCGTCTTTCATTCCGGCAGTTCATCCCCTCCAAACGTGGCAAATATGATGTTAAACTATATGACGTGTGCGAGAGCACAACAGGGTACATCTGCGGTTTCTTAATCTATGAAGGCAAAGACCGCCAAATTAATCCCCCAGGCTGCCCAGACACAATTGCCACATCCGGCAAAATTGTGTGTGACCTAATGGTGCCATTCCTGCACAAAGGGTACCACGTCCACACTGATAACTTTTATAGCAGTGTCCCTCTTTTTAAATCCCTCCATGCTGCAAATACAGGGGGCTGCGGGACAGTCTGTAAAAACAGGGTTGTATTCCCAAAGCAATTGGTGTCCAGACGTGTGGAAAGGGCTGCGTCATTTGCACTGACAAGTGAGGAGTTATTTGCAGTAAAGTCGAATGATAAGGACGTCTATATGTTGTCCACTTTGCATCCAGACACCACGGGGGCAGTTAGGGAGAGGGGGGCCACCGTGGAAAAGCGTAATCCTGTCTGTGTGACAGACAACAATAAATTCATGGGGGGTGTAAATCTGTCGGACCAGGTGCTTCAACCGTATTTGGTGAAGCGGAAGACCAGGGCCTGGTACAAAAAGGTAGCAATCTACCCAATTCAGATTGCTACCTATAATGGGTTTGTGCTTTATAAAAAAAAAAAACAACGAACGCTCCCCTTCCTCCAGTTCCAGGAGGAGGTTATTGAGAGTCTCCTATTTTGCTCTAATGCCGCTGCACAACCCTACGAGTCTGAGGATGTGTGAAGACTTGCAGAGCGCCACTTTCTTCACTCCGTCCCTTCCACCGAGACGCAAAGATATCCCCTCAAAAGGTGCCGGGTTTGCAGTAAGCATAGAAGGAGGAGGGATAGTCGCCCATACTGCCTGATGTGCCCATCTCAAACAGGATTCAGCAACTACCACTATTTTGAAACGTGCCACACAGTTTACAGTTATTAATTTTATTTAGGGAATGCCAAAATGGGGGAGGGGGGGGGGTCTTTTTAGGAAGTCAATTTAAATTTATATTTTCACTTTAGTTTGTGGGCTTTCCAAGTGGGGAGGAATTCTTTTGGGAGAGGTAGTAGTAGAGTTTATTTTTATTTTTTTTATATTTTACCCCTTTCATATTTTTTATCATTTTGTTTCTTTTGACTGTTTTTATGACTATGTCCTGCTGAACAAAGCTGTTAATTTTATTAATATTTCTGTATGGTGATACGGGCATGATCTTTTTTTTTTTTTTATATTATTTGGAGGATCACTAATAATGGAGCTGTTCCTAATCAATACACTATGGGCTTTACTACATTCGGGTTTTTGCAGGACCTCTTGCATCTGACAATTCTTCTGGGAATACTGACATCATTTTGGGGATTAGTGATCCTT
This sequence comes from Rhinoderma darwinii, assembly GCF_050947455.1. Lineage (NCBI taxonomy): Eukaryota > Metazoa > Chordata > Amphibia > Anura > Rhinodermatidae > Rhinoderma > Rhinoderma darwinii. Next base: position 272,284,349 of record NC_134687.1, on the reverse strand, counting down.
TACTGTTCCTATAGATGGTTTTGGACACTGCCCCTTTTATATATACTTTTTCAAATCTGACTTGTCACTTTATGTGGTAATAACTCTGGAATGCTTTTATGTATGCAAGCGATTCTGAAATTGTTTTCTTGTGACACAATGTACTTTATGTTAGTGGTAAAATGTGGTCGATATATTCAGTGTTTATTTGTGAAAAACCCCAAAATTCAGAGAAAATTTGCAAAAATGTAGCATTTTTTTAAATTTAAATGTATTTGATGGTAAGACAGATAGTAATACCACACAAAATAGTTACTAGTTAACATTTCCCATATGTCTACTTTATGTTTGCATCGTTTTTAAAAGTCCTTTTATTTTTCTAGGATGTTACAAGGCTGAGAACTTTACCAGCTATTTCTCACATTTTCTTTTTAAAAGCAACAGAGAAAGAAAAATTTGGGAATTCAAGATGATGATAAAATTCCAGTCATTGACACAAGGCCTCAATTTAACACCTGGATTTATGAGCCACTATATGGACACACGTCACATCCCCCATCAGACTGACTCCAGATGCCTTAACTCCTAAGTCATCACCCCTATAACCTCCGTTTTATGGGCCCGGCTTATGATGTATCACCTCATGTACCAATTGTCTTTGTGTAACATCTTAAATGTTGTGGTTTTTTTTCTCAGTCATTTATTTCTAAACTGCCTGAAGAAGGAGCCTCTGTGCTCTGAAAGCTTGCATATAGAACTTTTACGGTTAGCCAATAAAGGTATCATACCTACTATACTTTGTCTTTTTTGACACAAAAGTATTTAACATCACACTTTCAAGAAAATTGCAAAAGGCTATTTTTTTCAGAGACCAGTTCAGTTCTGAAGTGGCTTTGAGGGCCTTATATATCAGAAAGTCCCCATAAATCACCCCATTTAAAAAAAAATAGACCACTCAAAGCATTCAAAACATCATTCAGAAAGTTTATTAACCCTTTATGTGTTTCACAGGAATTAAAGAAAAGTAGAGGGGAAATTTACAAATTTCATTTTTTTTGCCAAAATTCATTGGTAATAATTTTTTTTCTTTAACACAAAGTTTTACCAGAGAAATGCAACTCAATATATATTTCCCAGATTGTGCAGTTTTTAGAAAATATCTCACATGTTGCCTTAGTGTGCTAATAAACTGAAACACAGGCCTCAGAAGCAAAAGAGCACCTAGTGGATTTTGGGGCCACATTTTTTTAGAATATATCATAGGCACCATGTCAGGTTTGAAGCGGTCTTGTGCCAAAACAGTGGAAACCCCCCAAAGTGACCCCATTTTGGAAACTACACCCCTCAAGAAATTTATCTAGGGGTATAGTTAGCATTTTGACCCCACAGTTTCTTTACTAAACTAATTGGAATTAGTCTGTAAAAATGAAAATCTTTCTGAAAAAACATAGAAATTTTACATTTTTACAAGGAATAAATGAGAAAAAACACCCCAACATTTGTAAAGCATCTTCTCCCAATTAAGGCAATGCCCCATATGTAGTAATACACTGATGTTTGGACCCACAGCAGGGCTCAGAAGAGAAGGAGCACCATTTGGATTTTGGAGAGCAGATTTTGCTGGAATAGTTTTTAGTGCCATGTCATGTTTGCAATGCCCTGAAGGCACCAAAACAGCGGAAACCCCCAAAGTGACCCATTTTGAAAACGACAACGCTCGAGGAATACTTCTAGGGGTATAGTTAGCATTTTGGCCCCACACGTTTTTGCAGAATTTATGGGAACTATGCCGTGAAATTGAAAATATTTTTTTTTGCTAATAAAATGTTTTAGCTCATATATTTTTTCATTTTTACAATGGATAAAGGAAAAAAAAGCACCACAACATTTGTAAAGCAAACTCTTCCTGAGCACAGCAATACCCCATATGTGGCAATAAACTGCTGTCTGGACACACGGCAGGGCTTAGAAAGGACGGTGTGCCATTTGACTATTGGGCTGGGTTCACACGACCTATTTTCAGGCGTAAACGAGGCGTTTTACGCCTCGATTTACGCCTGAAAACACGGCTCCAATACGTTGGCAAACATCTGCCCATTAATTTCAATGGGTTTGCCGATGTACTGTGCCGACGACCTGTAATTTTACGCGTCGCTGTCAAAAGACGGCACGTAAAAGAACAGCCTCGGCAAAGAAGTGCAGGACACTTCTTTGGACGTAATTGGAGCCGTTTTTCATTGAATCCAATGAAGAACAGCTCCAAATTACGGCCGTAATTGACGCCTCGCAAAACGCGAGTACGAGCAATTACGTCTGAAATGACGGAGCTGTTTTCTCCTGAAAACAGCTCCGTAATTTCAGACGTAAATGCAGTTATCGTGTGCACATACCCTTGAAGTTTTGCTGGAATGGTTTGCGGCGCCATGTCACATTTGCAAAGCCACTGAGGGGCCAAAAAAGCGCAAACCCCGAAAAAGTGACCCCGTTTGGGAAACTACACCTCTCATGGAATTTATCTAGCGGTATAGTGAGAATTTTGATCCCAATGTTTTTTTGCTGAATTTATTGGAATTACGCATTGAAAATGAAAAGCTACATTCTTTCCACTAAAATGTTGATTTTTTTTTCATTTTCACAAGGAATAAAGGAGAAAAAGCACCCTAACAATTGTGTAGCAATTTCTCCCGAGTATGGCAATACCCCAAATGTGGTCATAAACTGCTGTTTAGACACACAGCAGGGCTCAGAATGGCAGGAGTGCTCCTTGGCATGTAGATTTTTGTTGATTGTTTTTTTGGGGGTGCCATGTCGCATTTGCAGGGCCCCTGAGGTACCAGTACAGTAGAAACCCCTGAGAAGTGACTCCATTTTGGAAACTATACCCCTCAAGAAATTTATCAAGGGGTATAGTTAGCATTTTGACCCCACAGTTTCTTTACTAAACTAATTGGAATTAGTCTGTAAAAATGAAAATCTACTTTTTTTTCTGAAAAAACATAGTAAAGCAAACTCTTCTGAGCACAGCATACCATATGTGGCAATAAACTGCTGTTTGGACACACGGCAGAGCTTAGAAAGGACGGTGTGCCATTTGACTTTTGGAGCTCAAGTTTTGCTGGAATGGTTTGCGGCGAGGGGCCAAAAAAGCACAAACCCCGAAAAAGTGACCCCATTTGGGAAACTACACCACTGATGGAATTTATCTAGCGGTATAGTGAGCATTTTGACCCCAATGTTTTTTTGCTGAATTTATTGGAATTAGGCATTGAAAAAGAAAAGCTACATTCTTTCCACTAAAATGTTGATTTTTTTTCATTTTCACAAGGAATAAAGGAGAAAAAGCACCCTAACAATTGTGTAGCAATTTCTCCCGAGTACAGCAATACCCCAAATGTGGTCATAAACTGCTGTTTAGACACACAGCAGGGCAGGGTAATCATCTAGGGGTGTAGTTAGCATTTTGATCCCACAGGTGTTTCATAGATTGTATTAGAATGAGGCAGTGAAAATGAAACATTTTTTTCCCCGAAAAATATGTAGTTTTGCGCCCATTTATTTTTTTTTTAAAGTGGTAATAGGAGAAAAAACAACACACAATTCGTTACCCAATTTCTCCCGAGTACGGCAATACCCCATGTGTGGCCCTAAACTGCTGTTTGGGCACATGGCAGAGCTCAAAATGATAGGAGCGCCATTTGGCTTTTAGAGCGCAGATTTTGCCGGACTAGTGTACGGGCGCCATGTCGCATTTGCAAAGCTCCCTTAGGTACCAGAGTAGAGTGTAAATCCCTGAAAAGTGACCCCATTTTGTATACTACACTCCTCAAGGCATTTATCATTTGCCTGGACATATGACAGGGCTTAGGAGTGAGGGTATGTGCACACACACTAATTACGTCCGTAATTGACGGACGTATTTCGGCCGCAAGTACCGGACCGAACACAGTGCAGGGAGCCGGGCTCCTAGCATCATACTTGACGGGACAGTTGTCCTGCAGCGAGGCAGGGACTCCTAGCATCGCACATAACTATGATGCTAGGAGCCCGGCTCCCTGCACTGTGTTCGGTCCGGTACTTGCGGCCGAAATACGTCCGTCAATTACGGACGTAATTAGTGTGTGTGCACATACCCTGTAAGAGCAAATGTGCATGTGAGGCCTATTTGGATGAGCATTGTCCCACAATGGCAGGGCCCCCAAGTAGTGACCCCCATTTCGGAAACTGCACCCCTCAAAGCATTTTTTCAGGGGTGTAGCGAGCATTTTGACCACATAGGTTTTTTTTTTTTTTATTATTAGAAATGAATGCTCAGTGTATGGTGCAAAGTGAAAATTGCAAATTTCCACAGGTATATGCCATTTTAGTGCACAATATGTTGTGCCCAGTTCGTGCCACTGAAGAAAAATACCTCAAACTTTTAAGCAGGTTCTCCCGAGTATGGCGCAGTTCGATCCACTGAAGAAAAATACCTCAAACTGTTAAACGGGTATGGCGATGCCATATCTGTGGACGTAAACTGCTGTTTGGGCACGCTGCAGGGCTCAAAAGGAGGGAGCGCCATTTGGCTTTTGGAGTGCAGATTTTGCTTAGTGGTAGTTTTGTTTGGGGTTTTGCTGGTATTTCAGTTTATGATGTGGGGGCATATGTAAGCTGTGCGGGGTACACAGTGGCGGATTAAGTGTACCATGGGCCCTGGGCTGTTGACACAACTTGGGCCCCCTTTTTCCTCCTCACACGCAATTCAACACCCCCAACCCGCTGACACTGTATCCGCTCTGTATTCAGGATATAAAGCAGCTGCATCTTAAAAAGTTAAAATCATTTTTAATAAAAAGTATTTAGAAAGTTGCTCAAAACACACTGATACACTGTTTTATTAACCCTTTCAGGACCAAGCTCATTTTGGCCTTCAGGACCAGCCCCATTTTTTCAAATCTGACATGTGTAAATTTATGTGTTAATAACTATGGAATGCTTTTGCCTATCCAAGCGGTTCTGAGATTGTTTTCTCGTGACATATTGTACTTTATGTTAGTGGAAAAATTTGGTCAATAAATTCCTTGCTTATTTGTGAAAAACACCAAAATTTAGAGAAAATTTGCAAAAATTATGATTTTTCTAAATTTTAATGTATCTGCTTGTAAAACAGATAGTAATACCACACAAAATAGTTACTATTTCACATATTACATATGTCTACTTTATATTTGCATAGTTTTTTGAACATTATTTTATTTTTCTAGGACGGTACAAGGCTTAGAACTTTAGCAGTAATTTCTCACATATTCAAGAAAATTTCAAAAGGCTATTTTTACAGGGACCAGTTCCGTTCTGAAGTGGCTTTGAGAGCCTTATGTACTAGATAGACCCCATAAATCACCCCATATTAAAAACTGCACCCCTCAAAGTATTCAAAACAGCATTCAGAAAGTTTCTTAACCCTTTAGGCGCTTCACAGGAATTAAAGCAATGTAGAGGGGAAATTGACAAATTTTATTTTTTTGCTGAAATTCATTTGTAATACATTTTTTTCTGTAACACAGAAGGTTTTACCAGAGAAATGCAACTCAATATTTATTGCCCAGATTCTGCAGTTTTTAGAAATATCCCACATGTGGCTCTAGTGTGATAATGGACTGAAACACAGGCCTCAGAAGCAAAGGAGCACCTAGTGGATTTTGGCGCCTCCTTTTTTTAGAATATATTTTAGCCACCATGTCAGGATTGAAGAGGTCTTGTAGTGCCAAAACAGTGGAAATCCCCCAAAAGTTACACAGTTTTGGAAACTACACACCTCAAGGAATTTATCTAGGGGTATAGTTAGCATCTTGACCCCACAGGTCTTTTGCTATATTTATTCGAGTTTGTCTGTGAAAGTGAAAATCTACTTTTTTTCTGAAAATATATAAAAAAAAATAACAATTGCAAGGAATAAAGAATAAAAAGCACCCACAAAACTTGTAAAGCTACTTCTCCCGATTACGCCAATACCCTATATGTGGTATTAAACTGCTGTTTGAACCCATGGCCGAGCTCAGAAGGGAAGGAGCGTCATTTGGATTTTGAAGCGCAGATTTTGCTGGATTGATTTCCAGAGCCATGTGGCGTTTGCAACGCCCTGTAGGGAGCAAAACAGTGGAAACCCCCCAAAAGTTACCCCATTTTGAAAACTACACCCCTCAAGGAATTTTTCTAGGGGTATGGTTAGCATTTTGACCCCACTTTTTATTTGCTGAATTTAGTGGAATTAGGCTGTGAAAAATGAAAAGCTACTTTTTTTCTGAAAAAACATAGAAATGTTTAATTTTTACAATGAATAAAGGAGAAAAATCACCCCAAAATTTGTAAAGCAATTTGTCCTGATTACAGCAATATGCCATATGTGGTAATAAACTGCTGTTTGGACCCAAGGGAAGGAACAATATTTGACTTTTGGAGCTCAAATTTAGCTGGAATGATCTGACATCTAGCGGAAAACTGCAGAAATGGATCGTGGCCAGGAGAAGTCATAGAGGTCTGGACCGGATGGAGAACAAAATTAAAAAAAAGAACTAGAATCTGAAATGAAGTCACCGGTAAGTCACTTAATGTAAATATTTATTCTGCCTCTAATCAGTACTGTAGTCACTGTATAGTCTGCAGCGAGATGATGGGTGGTATGATATTTTTTGGGGGAAACAGCAACTTACAGCATTTTCTTACCATTGTTCGGGCCATGCTGGGAGCTGTAGTTTTATCCATACAAACCTATACAGCAGGGGTTGCACTAAATTGAGCTGTATTTGTGCTGGTGCTGTATATACGTACTGAGCTTGGTTCTGGGGCTGTATTTATGTACTGAGCTTAGTTCTGGTACTGTCTTTATGTACTGAGCTTGGTGTTGTATATATGTAGTGAGCTTTGTTCTAGTACTGTATATATGTACTGAGGTAGTTCTCATGATGTATATATGTACTGAGGTTGGTTCTGGTGTTGTATTTATGTGCTGAGCTTCTGAAACATTCAGAAATTTTCTTAACCCTTTAGGCGCTTCACAGGAATTAAAGCAAAGTAGAGGGGAAATTGACAAATTTATTTATTTTTTGCTGAAATTCATTTGTTATACATTTTTTTCTGTAACACAGAAGGTTTTACCCGAGAAATGCAACTCAATATTTATTGGCCAGATTCTGCAGTTTTTAGAAATATCCCACATGTGGCTCTAGTGTGATAATGGACTGAAACACAGGCCTCAGAAGCAAAGGAGCACCTAGTGGATTTTGGGGCCTCCTTTTTTTAGAATATATTTTAGCCACCATGTCATTCTGGTGTTGTATTTATGTGCTGAGCTTGGTTCTGGTACACTGCTTCCGTAACTGCCATTCACTACTATGAGTTACGGAAAGTCCATGGTCAGGAAGTGGCCGAGAGGCAGTGATAGCAGAAAGAGGTAGAACAGGGTTTAGGGGGCCCGGTTCTAGAGATAGATGCGAGTCCCACCTCTGGGAACTGCACCTATCTGACAGGATCCACAGGATATGTCATAAATTTCCCTCACGGGAAAACCCCTTTAAAGTGTAACTAAACTTCTACAAAACTTCGGACATGTCATAGTGAAATGTCAGAAGTTTTGATCGGTGGGGGTCCGAGCACTGAGACCCCCATGGATCGCTAAAACAAAGTGGCAGAAGCGCTCAGGTGACCCCTGTGCCGCTTCTTTCTGATCTGCTTTTCTCAGAAAGCTGAGCAAGCGGTGTACGGACGTACACCACTCCGAGGAATGCCGATCAGAAGCGAAGCGGCGCAGCATTCAATCGTGCGCTTCTGCCACTTCACTTTAGCGATTGGTCTCAACCCCCCACCGATTAAAAGTTCTGACATATCACTATGACATGTTAAAAGTTTAGTTACACTTTAAAGAGAGGTGTTATAATTTTTTTAAAATTATTATTATTATTACCGCTTTAACCGCTTCCCGACCGCCCACAGTAAATTCACGTCGGCACTTGCTGGGCTCTGTGCAGCGCCAACATGAATTCACGGTGGGTGTTAAAAGCGCGATCTGGGTGTCTCAGAGTAGCGCTGACACCCGGATCGCGCTGTTATCCCCTGCCTCTGGTCCCGGAGACATGATCGGGACCTAATTGGTTCAGGTCCTGGTCATGTGATCGCAGGGAAAGTTGTAGCAACGAACTGGAAAGTTTTTTACTATAACAAACTCGAAAGTTTGTTGCTACAACAAACTTTCCCGGGGACCGATTGTGGGTGCTGCAGTCGGTTATAAGGCAAAACCGGAGGCCATACAACAGCCCCCGGATCTGCCATGCACGGCAGCCTATGAGAACCAGCCGGAGGCCGGTCCTCATAAGCTTCCTACCAGTGTCACTCTCAGCGTCACACTGACAGTTTAAAATACATTACACTACCTAGGTAGTGTAATGTATTATAGCAGCCATCAGTGCTGCAGGTCTTCAAGTAAAACAAGTAAAAAGTAAAAAAAAAAAGTAATAAAAATGTTTTATAAAAGTGTAAAACCAAGTTATAAGTTACAAAAACAAAAAATGCTTTTTTTCTTATAAGTCTTTTATTATAGGAAAAAAATGAAAATGTTAAAAAAAAGTACAGATATTTGGTATCACCGCGTTCATAACGACCCAAACTCTAAAACTATAATATAATTTTTTCCCGTGCGGTGAACACCGCAAAAAAATAATTAAAAAACAATGTCAGAATCACAATTTTTTGGTCATCAACCCTCCCAAAATATAGAATAAAAAGTGATCAAAAAGATGCATGTACCCCAAAATAGTACCAATAAAAACTACAACCCGTCCCGCAAAAAAACAAGCCCTTCCACAGCTTTTTTGACTGAAAAATAAAAAAATGATGGCTCTCAGAATATGGTGACAAAAAATAAATAATTTTATCGACAAGTGATTTTATTGCACAAACGCCACAAAACATAAAAATACGATATACATATGGTATCGCCGTAATCATATCGACCCGCAGAATAAAGTAAAATGTCATTTATATCGCACGGTGAACACTGTAAAAAAAAAGACAAAAAACATTGTCAGAATTGCTGGTTTTTGGTCACCTTGCTTGCCAAAAAAATATAATAAAAAGTGATAAAAAAATTACATGTACCCTAAACTGGTACCAATGAAAACTACAGATTGTTCGGCAACAAATAAGCCCTTGCACAGCTCCGGTGGAGAAAAAATAAAAAAAGTTCAGGCTCTCAGAATATAGCGACAGAAATTGTGCAGTGTCCAAAAGCGGATAAGATCGGGCGCCATTTATCAGTGCAACATCGGCCACATATCTGCGGATTATTATTTATTTACCCCATTATTATAACCTCTTATTATGTCCTGATGTACTCTGCCCAGTTTACACATACCCCCACATTATAAATTGAAATACCAGCAAAACCCTTAAAAGAACAGTTACCAAACAAAATCTGCACTCCAAAAGACAAATGGCGCTCCCTCTCTTCTGAGCCGCACAGCGTGCCCAAACACCAGCTTACGTCCACATATATGATATTTTATATCCGGCAGAACCCAATCAACATTGCATGAGGTATTTGTCTTCAGTGGCACAAACTGGGCACAACATATTGTGCATTAAAATGGCTTATCAGTGGAAAATTTTAATTTTCAATTTGCACCATCCGCTGCGCATTAACGCCTTCGCGCACCACGACTTAATAGCATGTCGTGATGCAGGGGTTATATATGGAGCGGGCTCATGCGCTGCACCCGCTCCATATTCTGCAGGTGTCAGCTGTGTATTACAGCTGACACCCGGGACTAACGGACAGGAACAGCGATCGTGCTGTTACAGGAGCCTGTAAAAATGATATTATACTGCAATACATTAGTATTGCAGTGTATTGTACCAGCGACCTAATGATTGCTCGTTCCAGTCCCCTAAAGGGACTTTTGGGAGGTTTCCACTGTTTTGGTACCTCAGGGGCTTTGCAAATGCGACATGACACCCGAAAACCATTCCAGCTAAATTTGAGCTCCAAAAGCCAAATATTGTTCCTTCAGTTGGGTCCAAACAGCAGTTTATTACCACATATGGCGTATTGCTGTAATCAGGACAAATTGCTTTACAAATTTTGGGGTGATTTTTCTCCTTTATTCATTATAAAAATTAAACATTTCTATGTTTTTTCAGAAAAAAAGTAGCTTTTCATTTTCACGGCCTAATTCCACTAAATTCAGCAAATAAAAAGTGGGGTCAAAATGCTAACCATACCCCTAGAAAAATTCCTTGAGGGGTGTAATCTTCAAAATGGGGTAACTTTTGGGGGGTTTCCACTGTTTTGCTCCCTCCAGGGCGTTGCAAACGCCACATGGCACTGAAAACCAATCAGGCAAAATTTGCGCTTCAAAATCCAAATGACACTCTTTCCATTCTGAGCTCGGCCATGGGTCCAAACAGCAGTTTAATACCACATATGGGGTATTGGCGTAATCGGGAGAAGTAGCTTTACAAGTTTTGGGTGTGCTTTTTATTCTTTATTCCTTGCAATTGAAAAAAAGTAGATTTTCACTTTCACAGACAAACTCAGTGGCGTAGTGTGATCGCAATTTGAGTCACGTTACGCCTTGATCTCCATGCAGGTTCAAATCAGGTGGGGGGGTGCGAGCTCGGAGAAGCAACAGATACACTGAGACGTTTCTCAAAGTAAAAATCCTTCTGACTTTATTTAACCGTAGTGGTCGCTTTTATAGCATCAGAACAAAGAACATTCCATAACATATGAGTCATCTGTATATTCAATCCTTACATCCTTCTTTCCCATAAAGCTCATTGGTGGAACACAAGGTATTCCCTTAGGTTTCCTTTTATGCTTAGGGGGGTTGGTCAAGTGATTGACCACCATCTGTTCGCAATTTCAAGAGACGGCAGAAGCAGCTGCAAACTATTTCCTCTCTTAACCTTTCTAAAATACCCATTCTATTGTAACACATGTTCTCCTCTATAACATTTCACTCCTTGGGGCCCCAGATACATTATACATATATTTATACCATAACAATCCCTCCTTTTGTGATTTTACCAACACCTAAATTCCAATGCTACTTCTATCTCCTGATAGCAAGGCTTCGATCCATTTCTTCACTTGATTCACACAGGTATGTAGGTGGGGTAATCTCACAACATTCTTTCATCATAATGTATAGGCCTCTGATTGAATGCTTCCCTTATTTTGCAAAATACATAACAATTAAAACATGTAAGCAATACAAATAATATCATTAAACAAATCAATGGTTGGAATAACACATGCAGTATCTTAGTGGCAGTGGGGAAAATCCCAATGATGGGCACTGGCATCTTTTATTGCTGACGATAAATTTATTACTTCCTTAGCTGCTATTGTAGCCAATACTTTCACTTTACTTAGAGTTACATTATGGGCTGCTATCAATTTCTTTACGTCTTTAGACTTTTGTAACACTTGTTTTAACTCTTCCAGTGGCAAACTAAAATTTCCATAGGGCAAAGGTTCAGGTACCCATATAGTGGACATTATTTCTTCTAAAGTAGGCAGGAACACTATAGTTTGGTTCCCCCAAGTCAAATGCGTCACATTGTATAGACATCCTGAAAATGGTCCTATGAGATTAAACTGGCTAAGGGTCTGCTTGTTGTTAGTTATTAAACATACATGCTGTGGACCTACTTCAATATAAACCTGTAGGTTAGCTTCTGGGATTATAGTGAGTGCGCATACATTATCCTGGTGCTGCATTAGACAGGGTTCATATATCCCTGACTGTTGATTACATACATATCCATGCTCTGTTAACTGGCACAAATCTATATTCCTTGTCTTATTTTGAGAATCTATGTGTGTTCCTTTCATTTCTGGCATCCAATATTGTCCTAATAATGTCACCGGATCAATCATTACCATTGGCATAACAATAAATTTGCATAATAGAGTAGGATTTTTCACATGAAATGCTATTAGTCTTCCTGCGCACCATTTAGGTGTACACTCAGTATACTCAGGCTGTAACAATAACCACGTATCATTTCTCTCTCCTATGGGCAGAATGTCTGTCCATTGCCTAACATGACTACTAAACAATTTATTCTTAAAATTATTCATCTGTTCTTGTTGCCACATCGTTTTAAGCGTACATACTGTCCAATTTACAAAAGTTGATACATTCTGTAATGTTCTATATTCGGTTAGCATACTTTCATTAAAAACATTTAGGAACAGTTCATCTATAGCTAACCCTTTTTGCTGTATGGCAAAGGTAGTAGGTAACCATGACGCACCTATCCTTAATGCAGTAGATGTGTCGTCTCCCACTGAGTTTAATTTGTTCATAACTGTTTCTAACTGTATCCCATTCAATACTCCTAATCCCGTTCCTACCCCTCCTAATAGCGGGTCATACCATTCTCTTTTTTTGTCTATGACAGCTGGGGGATTCAGGGAAGGAAATATTGAAGTGTACATTCTCTTTCTGCTGTTGGGTTACAGCGCTCTTACAAGTGTGTGGGATTCTTTCCAGACTTTGTACTGTTATATGTGGCTTAAAACTATCTCTTAAAATTGTTATCAAGAATACAAAATATCTTCTATTTCTTATTTGGCTATTATTCATACATAATATCATCCCATCAGTTTCTTTTATTACAATCGTAGAGTTGAGCCTCTCCTTGTTGCATCTTTCATAAGTCTTATTTATCATTTCATTTCTATTTTTACTGGTTGTATATTTCTATAGATACTGTAAATCTGGTTCATAACAACAAAACAACAGCCCCGGCGTCTCTTCTTGTATGCTAATATTGGCTGTTTTGTCTATGTGAAGGTACACAGTCCCTCCATGTGGTCCTTTTCTCCAAGTCCCTTCGGTTGTAGTCACATTTGTAGTATAACACGGGTCATTGGCCTTACAGGTGTAGTTACCCTGCTTTCTATCCACTGTGGCATTCGCCCACACTGTCCTGAACTGTTCCAGTGATTCTGTACTGATTACGTGTACAGGAGTAGCAGTTCTGCCTTTTTGTATAAGAGCACACGCAACAACCGCCGCAACAACCGCAAAGATCTTCATTCTTCTGGCTGAAGAACCTTTTTACAATGACTGGTGTGAATCCAGCTTGCCTTTCCTTCGAGCTTCACTGAGGTGCTTGTAACGAGTAGGACTTGAAAAGGACTTGAAACGGTCCGTCAAATCTTGGGTCTAGACTTTTCCTCACGTGTCTTTTGACAACGACCCAATCTCCTGGTTCTAGCTTATGCGTCCCTTCAACTGAATCGGGATCTAGAATGGAAGCAAAGACTTGTGCATACACCTTGGTCAATTGTTTGTTCAGCGTTTATACATAATCTGTTAGTCTACCATACTGCATTTGGAGCACCTGTGGAAAATAACATCCTAATCTGGGAGCCGACCCAAATAAGATCTCATATGGGCTGAGACCTGTTCTTTTTGTGGGCGTGTATCTTACTGAGAACAAGGCTAATGGTAGACACTCGGTCCATGGTTTCCCGGTTTCTACCATTACTTTTTGGATTTTCAATTTGAGAGTCCCATTTAGTCTCTCAACCTTCCCACTACTTTGTGGATGGTATGGTGTATGTAGGGCTTGACTTATGCCTAGAGCTGACAACACATAGTTCATGATTTCACCCGTAAAATGAGTTCCTCTGTCGCTCTCCATCATCTCTGGAACTCCATATCTGCACACCACCTCGTTGATCAGTTTCTTTGCTGTGGCTACGGCTGTAGCTTTGGTTACTGGAAAAGCTTCTGGCCATCCTGAAAAGAGATCAATACAAACAAGCACATACTCATAGGTACCAACTTTGGGTAGTTGAATATAGTCTATCTGCAGTCTCTGGAACGGATATATAGGTCTGGGTGTGTGCTTCTGTGGTACTTTTACAGTTCTTCCAATATTATGTGTTGCACAGATCATGCATCCTTGTGTAAAACTGCTGGCCATCACACTAAACCCTGGAGCATACCAGGTTTTGTTAACCAAGTCCATCATTGCCGTTTTTGACTGGTGTGTCTCTCCATGTGTTATCTGGGCCATCATTGGGAACATTGTCTTAGGCAGGCACAGTTTATTCTGGCATTGCCAGAGGCCATCTTTTCGTAGCGTTGCTCCTTGGACCGTCCACTTGTCTTTTTCTTCTTCTGTTGCTTGTCCTTGAAGTTTTTGCAGTAGTTCCGGGCTTACAGCTGGTCTTGTTTCCTCTGGATCTTTTATCTGATATACGGCTGCTAACACGGGTAGCTTCTGTGCTGCTGGCTTTGCCGCTTCGTCTGCCAGGGCATTTCCCCTTTTGTCTCTGGTGAACTCACCTTAGTGTGAGCTTTAATTTTTACTACTGCTACTTCTGTGGGTAACATCAGGGTCTCCATCAAGTATTTTACAAAGTCTGCATTCTTTACAGGTGTACCTGCAGAGGTCAAAAACTGTCTAGCCTTCCATATGGGGCCATAATCGTGTGCAATCCCAAAAGCATATCGAGAGTCAGTGTATATATTTGCTGTCTTTCCTTCTGCATGTTGGCATGCTGCTGCCAGGGCCTTAAGCTCCGCTTCTTGTGCTGAGCGGGACGCTGGTAAGGAGGCTGCTTCTAGGACTACATCTTCAGTGGTTACTGCATATCCTGTAAGAAAAGATCCTTCTACACAATACCTTGAACCATCCACAAAGAGTATTAGGTCTGGGTTTTGGAGTGGGGTATCTTTTACATGTGCGAACCCCACTGTTTCCTGGGCCATAAGGGCCATACAATCATGTTCATCAGTTTCAGACAAAAATTGTGACCATACTTTACCTACGTCTTCTCCCCCTTGCTCCAAAGGCAGTAAGGTAGCTGCGTTCAATGTAGTACAACGGTGTAAAGTAACCTGCTCAGGAAGAAGAAGAGCACAGGTTAATCTCAAATGTCTTGCAGTGGACAAATGCTTAGGTTGTACTTGAGTTAGAATAGCAGTAATATCATGTGGTGGAAATGCCAGGACCAAATCTGAGGCCTTGTTTAGCATTGAATTTACAGCAATAATAACTTTCACACATGATGGGGAACCTCGGGCCACAGGGTCTAGTCTAGCTGAATAATATGCTACCGGGCGCTGCTGTGGTCCATGACTTTGTGTGAGAACTGCAGTGGCATGTCCATTTTGTTCAGTCCAGTACAAAGTATATGATTGCGTAGAGGTACTCCATGGATTGGTGTCACAAGCCGCTACCAAACACAACTCCTCCTCATTCAGCTGATAATCCAAAATACTTTGAGAATCTCACTTTTATCAGGTTCTGCAAATACTTGATTAATACAAAAACAAATAAAAATAAAACATTCCCAAAAACTTTACATCAAATTAACAATGTCCAGACAAGTTTTGTTTTGCCTTCTCCCTCATCTAAATCCATAAAAACTCATGTGAGTGATGTCACATCGCCTCCTGTGTAACTTTGCTGGAGGGGGATGGTCGTTGGGGATCCATATCTCGGTTGGAGTGACTGCCCATATTTTCAGCTGTCCCCACAGCCAGGATATCGCCGCTGTACATCAGTAAGGTTTTGTTCTGTTTCTTTTATCCCTTTTATTTTCATAAACTGTTTGATTGCATTGTAACTGTATGTATATTTTTTATCTTTTATTCTGACAACTATTTTATGTATTGCACTGCACTATTGTGTATTAAATCTGAAATATTTATAAGTCTCTTCCTTGTAGTCTTACAGAACTTAATCTTCCGAAGGTGAGGAACGTTACCTGTATTTTATGTTCAATTTAGATAACCTGTGTTATAGGAACTGGTGTTAAGGGAACATAGAGACTTAGGCCCCTATTGCCTAGATAAGTATAGGTGGTGGTAGCATACTGTGGTATAAATTATTGGGGTGTTGGAAACTACAGGAGTAATTTAGCATAATCCTGTCATCTAGAGTAGGTGGGCGTGGATTTATGAGGTAAATTAATAAACTCAGTAGTGTAGTTCACCCCTGTGACGTGACCTGAGATCGGCGATCGTCAAGATGATGATAAAATTCCAGTCATTGACACAAGGCCTCAATCTAACACCAGGATTTATGAGCCACTACATGGACACACGTCACGTCCCCCATCAGACTGACTCCAGATGCCTTAACTCCTAAGTCATCACCCCTATAACCTCAGTTTTATTGCCCCGGCTTATCTTAATGATGTATCACCTCATGTACTAATTGTCTTTGTGTAACATCTAAATGTTGTGCTTTTTTCTAAGTCATTCATTTGTAAACTGCCTGAAGAAGGGGCCTCTGTGCTCTGAAAGCTTGCATATAGAACTTTTATGGTTAGCCAATAAAGGTATCATACCTATTATACTTTTGTCTTTTTTGACACAAAAGTATTTAACATTTCATATTGTCTCTGGCTAACACGGTACTACACAATTTTTTACTGTACACATAAACCAAAATTGTACCTGATCAGTTCCTTCACCCTTCCCCCCTTTGTGGACTCTGCGAGAGTGATGTAGCAGAGTTCAAAACTACATCTCAACATAACACTAATTTAACCCCCTGTAATGTACAACAGCCTGAAACAAAAATGCCTTTTTCCTGACAAACATTTGATCTTTACAATGACATAATTTCTATGTGAAATCAAAAATAGAACAATTGTAGTTAGTTATTCAATAAAACAGAAAATATTATCTCTGATAACATTAATTACTGCAAACCAATAAACAGTATAACGGTGGGGGCACATACATTTTCAAAACCCCCCGTGTCTCACAGTATCTGTAGTTTAATACATCTGAATTATCAAAACACATGAAATCTGATCACATCATAACACATAAATATCGTAACTTTTATAACCAACAGCGCTTGCGCAAAAGAGAAGAAATTTATTTCAGTTTGTACACATTACTGATATATATATATATATATATCTCAGCAGTGCATATTGAGATCCCTTTGTCTCATCAGCCCTGCAGACTGCACCCAGTCAGCCCCCCTCCTCCTCCCAAACACAGCACACTTTAGGGGGGAGGGAGGGGGGTCACAAACTCGCAGCTTCTCACAACTTCTTCTCTCACAATCTTAACACTTTCAATGCCGGCAAAACAACATACGTATCTGCAATCATTTATCACACCATTGTATAGGAATTAGCTACGTTAATGTTTAACAGTACAATCTGACGGCCACCATCTCTATATTATGATGACGTGTTGTTTCATCAGTGAACTAGACTGGAACTTCTGTAAATAGAAAAAACACTACAAATGACAAAATTAACAAGGTGATTATTTCATACTGATTTGGATGGGCCGGGCGTGGCCACATCAGGGGCAGGGGGGGGGCAGCCTCTCCCATTAGAAACAGTGCGCAGGGGGTTTCCCACCAACAATGAGGACACACTCAACATGAGGTACGGACGCCATTACCGGGCGTCGGCTGGTCCTGTTTTCTAATACATACAATATGACACAAAGTCATACAAAATATCTATATCAGCATTCAATGTTGTGTCCATTCATTTCAAGAACAAGATTACATTTCTTATCTCACTAGCAGCTGTTCTCCACCTCCCCCTTCTCTTATCACACTAGTTGATTCTAAATTATACCATATGGGAATTTACTATAAGGTCATTTGCAACATTAAAACAACTACTACTTCTATCACTTCCTTTGCTTTAAACTTTACTTTATAAAATATGAATTTCCTCTGACACTTTTCATCTTTCAGCCATCCACGTTTTGTGTCACAACATTCATTCCATTTTTCTGCGTCTAACCGTCCATGGGATTCTAGACCACATGCTTTCATTAATTTTTTTTATTTTTTTATTTATTTATTTATTTATTTATTTTTTGTTCCCTGCGTTGCCTTTTTACCTTCTCTTTCTGCTACTACCTGTTTGGCGGTTTGTCCTTTGGGGTGCTCATCTCGTACTCTTGTTACAGATTCTAGCTACTGACAGATGAATTCCATTCTCATCTGTTTTAGACAGTTTCTAGTTTCCGTACTTACTCTTGTTACAGATTTTAGCTACTGACAGATGAATTCCATTCTCATCTGTTTTAGACAGTTTCTAATTTCCGTACTTACTCTTATTACAGATTCTAGCTGACAGACGAATTCCATTCTCATCTGTTTTAGACAGTTTCTAGTCTCCGTACTTAATAGGGACACCAGTTCCCCATTGTCTAGTTATAAGTGGTCGCCTATAGGCAGACCCTAAGTTATGTAGGGGGTAGTTTTCCTGATAGGTGAATTTCTGGATTTACGATCCCCTAGTAAGCTTACACCCTTTTAACAGGTGCTTGCTCACCCATATGCCATACCTCAAACTCTCGTTTGCCGTGACTGTTTCCCATAGCCCTGCTATGATGGAGGGGACTCTTACCCTTCTCTCTCAGTTTTTATCTTCACTAACAAACACTATGGCTATTGGCTGTTAGGGAAAGTCCCACACTACCTTTCTCACCTATTTTATACAGTTACTTATCCCCTCAAAACCCTTTTAAACCTTCTTCTACTCTGGCCAGAGAATTAAATTCCTTTTATAACTAGCTTACTTTCTTCTTATTCACTTTAAACACCACTCAAGGAGATATCCTCCACACCATAACAGTAATATGACAAATATTCCTGATCCAAATAATAAGGAAAACGTAAAATCAAGCTGTTCATTTGACATGCCGGATTATCGGATTGCAGAAAATTCTGGAATTTTGAGCTGAAAATCAGTGCATGATAATCCCCGCAAGTACCTCAATGCTGTACACACATTTTCGGTATTTTGCCGGATTATCAGATTGCACAAAATTTTCGATTTTCGGGCTAAAATTTAGCCTATCATAATCCCCGTAGTCACCTGAAGCATGTACACATGTTTTTGGTAATTTGCCGGATTATCGGAAGTTTTTTCCAAAAACAATTTCCTTATTCTAAAATGCATTTGTGACACAAAACTGGGTTTCTACAACATTCATACAAATACTGTCATGGAGATCAGGCACTTTATCCTGAGGGTAGGATTACATATAGACTTGACCAGATTTTTACACTAAAAATACCCTCATGTGGCCCCTCTATCCCTCAGGAGTACTACCGGGAAGGTGACCTACCAGACAGGAAGGTGCAGAGCAGAGTTTGTAAGAATTAAGTCTTCTTACCTTGCTGCAGCAGTGGTCTGCACGTTCCTTCGTCCGGGTGGTCGCCACTCTAGTCCCGGGAGATCCCCTAGGTGGGGTGCCGTCCTTCTGGTCAAGTCCCTGTTCGGGCGCCAATTTCTGTGATCGCAATTTGAGTCACGTTACGCCTTGATCTCCATGCAGGTTCAAATCAGGTGGGGGGGTGCGAGCTCGGAGAAGCAACAGATACACTGAGACGTTTCTCAAAGTAAAAATCCTTCTGACTTTATTTAACCGTAGTGGTCGCTTTTATAGCATCAGAACAAAGAACATTCCATAACATATGAGTCATCTGTATATTCAATCCTTACATCCTTCTTTCCCATAAAGCTCATTGGTGGAACACAAGGTATTCCCTTAGGTTTCCTTTTATGCTTAGGGGGGTTGGTCAAGTGATTGACCACCATCTGTTCGCAATTTCAAGAGACGGCAGAAGCAGCTGCAAACTATTTCCTCTCTTAACCTTTCTAAAATACCCATTCTATTGTAACACATGTTCTCCTCTATAACATTTCACTCCTTGGGGCCCCAGATACATTATACATATATTTATACCATAACAGTAGCTATAGGGGTCGCAGCGGTCGCAATTGCGACCGGGCCCTGGAGCCTGGGGGGTCCACGGCCCCCCCACCACATTTTCGTGAGGTTACTTATGTAAAAACGCTGTATAAGCAGCATTAAAGTTGGACAGATGCCGTTTGCTAAAGGACCTTTAATGATGTCATGCCCATGTGACCTGATTCGCCTTTGAGGAACAGAAGCCACGCCCACCGATCAGTTCCTTCTACCACAGTATAGCAGCAGCAGAGTCGGCAGAAGAGAAAGCACGTCCACCTCTCAGGTCCTGGTGAGCGCTTCCTTAACCCCCTCTCTCCCTGCATCCCCCATTGTCTCTTCTTTACTTGTCTCTCCTGACACCAACCCCTGTAGGGTTTGTTACGTTTTTTAATTCACCATGCGTTTTGCCGCGATTTTCGTAATCGCGGCAAAAATGGCGCGGTTTTGGCGCGATTATGAAACTTGCAGCAAACCACACCATTCATATCACAAATTCGAAGATTGCTTAAAAGTAGTACAAGATGCATAAAAACATTAGGCTTAGGGCTTATTCAGACGAACGGGATATATGTCCGTGCAACGCACGTGATTTTCACGCGCCTCGCAATGACCTATGTTAGTCAATGGGGCGTTCAGACAGTCCGTGAGTTTCACGCAGCGTGAGTCCGCTGCGAAAAACTCACAACATGTCCGTTCTTTGTGCGTATTTCGCGCATCACGCACCCATTGAAGTCAATGGGTGCGTGAAATTCACGAGCACCACACGGAAGCACATCCGTGGGACGCGCGTGATTCGCGCAACAGCAGTAAAACTATGAATGAAAACAGAAAAGCACCACGTGCTTTTCTGTTTACAAACATCCAAACGGAGTGTCATAATGATGGGGGCTGCGCGAAAATCACGCAGCCGCGCATCATATGCTGATGACACACGGAGCTGTTAAGTGCCTTTTTCATGCACAAAATGCCGCGTTTTTTACGCTCGCAAAACGCACACGCTTGTCTGAATCCGGCCTTAATTGACACAGTGCTGTCAAATCACATCATGTGCTGCGATTTTGTGAAAACCGTTGCAAATAATGCAATTTGACCGCACTGTGAACACGGTACATTCTAATATCACAAGTAGCAAGAAAACATAGGTATGATGAGCGCTGCAGGATGGAGCCAGTAGTTCTTTAAATGATTACTTGATTAATAACTACCAAGTGGCGCCTCTATCAATTACATGATTACGGTTCGGTGCCGTAATGCTTAAGAGGAGTTCACACAGTCTTTTGGCGCTGTTTTTGACGCGGAAACCGCCTTGGAAATTGGGCCAAAAAACGTTCAAAATCGCCTCCCATTGATTTCAATGGGGGGCAAAGGTGTTTTTTTTCCCCGCGAGTGGGAAAAAAGCGTTGTGTCCTTTCTTCAGGCGTCATAGTCTCTGACCTCCCATTGACCTCAATGAGAGTCAGAGAAAGTGTTTTCCGCTGCGGTTTTTGCCTGCGGCGCTCAATGGCTGCGGCCAGAAAATATGGCAAGTGTTCTGCCGGCAAGTCAAGATCTGCCTCAAAATTCCTGAAGGAATTTTGAGGCAGATTTTTTTGCCTGCAAAAAACTCTGTGTGAACTAGGCCTTAGTATTTAACAAAGTAATTATTTAAATGAATCCACAAACTACTGGCTTCCTCCTGTAGCGCTCATCATACCTGTGTTTTCTTCTTTTCTTCTTCTTGTGATATTACGATTTGGGCAGTGGCATAGCTATTGAGGTCGCAGCGGTCGCAATTGAGACTGGGCCCTGAAGCCAGGTGACGAAGGATACCGGGGTAATAATGGGGGTTAGTGTTGACCTTTTCACCAGCAAACATTAAGCCCCGCCTTAGTAATGGAGGTTGTCAATCAGCCAGCGGCCATTACTAAGGCGGTGATAATAAAGTTTAAAAAAATACAAAGACAGAAAAATAATTTTATTGAAACACTTGTTAACCCCTTAAGGACGCAGCCTAGTTTTGGCCTTAAGGCTCAGAGCCCATTTTTCAAATCTGACATATTTCACTTTATGTGGTAATAACGTCGGAATGCTTAAACCTATCCAAGCGATTCTGAGATTGTTTTCTCGTGACACATTGGGCTTCATGTTCGTGGTAAAATTTGGTCGATATATTCAGTGTTTATTGGTGAAAAATTGCAAAATTTAGAGAAAATTTGGAAAAAATAGCATTTTTCTGAATTTAAATGCATCTGCTTGTAAGGGTATGTGCACACGTAGTGACCAAAATCGTCTGAAAATCCAGAGCTGTTTTCAAGGGAAAACAGACCCTGCGTTTCAGACGTTTTTTGACCAACTCGCATTTTTCGCGGCGTTTTTTACGTCCGTTTTTGGAGCTGTTTTCATTGGAGTCTATGAGAAAACAGCTCCAAAAACGTCCAAAGAAGTGTCCTGCACTTCTTTTTACGAGGCGTAATTTTACGCGTCGTAATTGCCGTACGACGCGTAAAATTACGCGTCGTGGGAACAATACAGTGTTATACCCATAGAAAGTAATGAGCAGATGTTTGACAACGTATTTGAGACGTATTTTCAGACGTAAAACGAGGCAAAATACGCCTCGTATACGTCTGAAAATAGGTCGTGTGAACCCAGCCTAAAACAGACGGTTATACCACCCAAAATAGTTACTAGTTCACATTTCCCATATGTCTACTTTAGATTGGCATCGTTTTTTGAACATTCTTTTATTTTTCTTGGACGTTACAAGGCTTAGAACCTAAACAGCAATTTCTCATATTTTTAAGAAAATTTCAAAAGCCTTTTTTTTAAGGTACTTCTTCAGTTCTGAAGAGGCTTTGAGGGGCCTATGTATTAGAAACCCTGATAAAACACCCCATTTTAAAAACTAGACCCCTCAAAGTATTCAAAACAGCATTTTGAAAGTTTTTTAACCCTTCAGGCATTTCACAAGAATTAAAGCAAAGTGGAGGTGAAATTTGCAAATTTCATTTTTCTTGCTGAATTTTAATTTTATTCAATTTTTTTTCTGTAACACAGAAGGTTTTACCAGAGAAACACTACTAAATATGTATTGTCCAGATTCTGCCGTTTTTAGAAATGTCCCACATGTGGCTTTAGTGCGCTCATGAACTAAAACACAAGCCCTAGAAGCAAAGAAGCACCTAGTGCATTCTGAGGCCTCTTTTTTATTAGAATATATTTTAGGCAGCATGCCAGGTTTGAAGAGGTGTTGAGGTGCCAAAACAGTAGGAATCCCTGAATAGTGACCCCATTTTGGAAACTACACCCCTCAAGGAATTAATTTATGGTTGTTGTTACCATTTTGACCCCACAGTTTTTTCACAGCACCTATTTGAATTGGGCTGTGAAATTAAAAAAATTTCATTTTTTCCAATAAGATGTCATTTGTGATCAAAATTTCTTATTTTCACAGGGAACAAAATACCCCATTTTGTTGCCCAATTTGTCCTTAGTGCGGCAATACCCCATTTGTGGTGATAAACTGCCGTTTGGACCCATGGGAGGGCTCGGAATGAAAGGAGCGCTATGTGTTTGTTGGAGTCCAGATTTTGCTGGATTGGTTTTCGGGTGCCATGTTGCATTTACAGAGCCCCAGAGGTATCAAAGCAATGGAAACCCACCAGAAGTGGCCCCATTTTGGAAACTCCACCCCTCAAGGAATTCAAATATGGTTGTTGTTACAATTTTGACCGCACAGTTTTTTCACAGCACGTATTTGAATTGGGCTGTGAAATGAAAAAAATTAAATTTTTTCCAATAAGATGTCATTTTTTATCAAAATTTCTTATTTTCACAGGGAACAAAATACCCCATTTTGTTGCCCAATTTCTCCTGAGTGCAGCAATACCCCATTTGTGGCAAAAAACTGCCGTTTGGGCCCATGGGAGGCCTCAGAAGTGAAGTAGCGCTGTGTGTTCTTAGGAGTGCAGATTTTGCTGGTTTGTTTTTCGGGTGCCATGTCGCATTTGCAGAGCCCCAGAGGTATCAAAACAATGGAAACCCACCAGAAGTGACCCCCATTTTGGAAACTACACCCCTCAAGGAATTCATTTATGGGTAATGTGACCATTTAGACACCATAGTTTCTTCACAGAACTTATTTGAATTGGGCTGGGAATTAAAAGAAAATAATATATTTTCCAATAATATGTCGTTTTAGCTCAAAAATTCTTATTTTCACAAGAAATAAAATACTACATTTTGTTGCCCAATTTGTCCTGATTGTGGCAATACCCCATTTGTGATGATAAACTGCCGTTTGGGCTCATGGGAGGGCTCAGAAGGAAAAGAGCGCTATTTGTTCTTTGGAGTCCAGATTTTGCTGGATTGGTTTTCGGGTGCCATGTCGCATTTGCAGAGCCCCAAAGCATCAAAGCAATGGAAACCCACCAGAAGTGACCCCATTTTGGAAACTACACCCCTCAAGGAATTCATTTATGGGTGTTGTGACCATTTTGACCCCATAGTTTTTTCACAGAACTTATTTGAATTGGGCTGGGAATTAAAACAAAAATTAATTTTTTCCAATAATATGTAGATTTGGCTGAAAATTTCTTATTTTCACAAGAAATCAAATACCCCATTCTGTTGCGCAATTTGTCCTGAGTGCAGCAATACCCCATTTGTGGTGATAAACTGCCGTTTGGGCCCATGGGAGGGCTCAGAACGAAAGGACCACCATTTGGCCTACTGGGGATTTTCTGGTGCGAAGTCATGTGTGCAGAAGCCCCAGTACAGTTGAAACCCGCAAGAAGTGACCCCGTTTTAAAAACTACACCCTTAAGGCATTCATCTAGAGGTGTAGTGAGCATTTTTACCGGAGACATACACCCCATAAACTGTAAAGTGGGTTCTCCCGGGTATGGCAATACCCTCAATGTGGCTGTTATCAGCTGCTTGGGCACACAGCAGGGCTCAGAAGGGAAAGATAATGGGGGATAAGCTGTGCGGAGTACATCAGGGTAAGTAGAATTGGGGTAAATTATA
Organism: Rhinoderma darwinii; assembly: GCF_050947455.1. NCBI lineage: Eukaryota > Metazoa > Chordata > Amphibia > Anura > Rhinodermatidae > Rhinoderma > Rhinoderma darwinii. The sequence goes on along the minus strand of NC_134687.1, from coordinate 272,259,612 downwards.
AATCAAGGGATGTATGATAAATTTTAAAACACTCTTTCATACAGAGCTCTGGTTTTTCGGGACAATCAATACATTGATATATTGTGTCCTCCCTTATACCCCTCTTATAGCAGACTTTCCACCGGAGATCTACACCCCATAAGCTGTAATGTGGGTTCTCCCGGGTACGGCAATACCCCACATGTGGCTGTTATCAGCTGCCTGAGCACACGGCAGGGCTCAGAAGGGAAAGATGAGGGGGATAAGCTGTGTGGAGTGTATCAGGGTAAATTAAAAATTAAGGGATGTATGATAAATTAGAAAACAATTTTTCATACAGAGCCCTGGTTTTTCGAGACACGTGTCACATTGGTATATTGTTTCCCTCCTTATCCCCCTCTTTGAGCAGACTCTGCACCTCTTTTGACTTTTTCCCTTCTTGCCAGTTTGGGGAACTTCTCCTGGAAAGTGTTGCCCTGGTACGATGTGTGTGGCCCCGCTTCCAGAAGTCCTGGATGCCCCCCTTCCTGGTTCCTAAAGATTAGGTTCTTGATAACCACCTCTTGAAATTCCAGGAAAGTTCCCCTCTGGACTGTACATCGACGTAGCACGTACACATTGTACAATGCCATCTGTATGATGTGCGCGGCCAGCTTCTTATACCACACCGCATGGCGCTATAGGGCTTCAGGACTTGATCTGACAAGTCCACCCCTCCCATGTACCTATTGTAGTCCAGGATGCAGTCTGGTTTGGGGGTCTCTGTACTGGTACCTCGTACAGGTACATGGGTACTGGTGTGACATCTCTCTTGTCGTTGTACTTGACACACAATATGTTGTTGCTAGATTGTGCCCTGCGCTTACTCCTTCTTGTTTGCCCTGCAGAGTCTTAGGGAGGCCTCTCAGATTTCTTCCAGCAGTGCCGCATGCCACAGGACTGGAAGCGAGGCAGTTGAAGAGTGGGACGCCGGTATAAAAATGATCCAGGTAGAGGTGGTAACCCTGGTCCAGCAGTGGGTGCACCAAATCCCACACAATTTTTGCATTAACTCCCAGTAAGGGGGGGCATTCTGGGGGCTGAATACTGGTGTCCTTCCCTTCATATATCCTAAACCTGTAGGTATACCCTGATGCACTCTCGCACAGCTCATACATCTTCACGCCATACTTTGCCCTCTTACCCGGCAGGTACTGGCGGAATTGAACCCTCCCTTTAAAATGTACCAGGGACTCATCAATAGAAATACACTTCTTGGGGTGTATGCTTCGGAAAACCGGGAACTGAAACGGTCTAATAGGGGTATCCGTTTATACAAACGGTCAAAACTGGGGGTCATCTCGGGGTGGGCACGGCTCATTATCAGTATAATGTAAGAAGCGAAGTATTGCCTAATTTATTTATTTTTTTAGGTTACAGTTCAGTTCTGAAGTTGCTTTGAGGGGCCCATATATTAGAAACCCCTATCAAACACCCCATTTTAGAAACTAGACCCCTCAAAGTATTCACAACAGCATTTAGAAAGTTTATGAACCCTTTAGGTGTTTCACGGGAATTTAGAGCAAAGTAAAGAGGTGAAATTTACATTTTTTTTTTGTCAGAAAATCCTCTTTATACCATTTTTTTTATAACACAAAAGGTTTTACCAGAGAAACGCAACTCAATACTTATTGCCCAGATTCTGCAGTTTTGAGAAATATCCCACATGTGGCCCTAGTGCGGTAATGAACTGAAGCACCGGCCTCCGAAGCAAAGGAGAACCTAGCGGATTATGAGACCTCCTTTTTATTAGGCACCATGTCCGGTTTGAAGAGGTCTTGTGGTGCCAAAACAGTGGAAAACCCCCAAAAGTGACCCCATTTTGAAAACTAGACCCCTTGAGGAATTCATTGCAGTTTTCATGGGGTGCATCTGACTTTTTGATCAGTGTTTATTCTATTTTTAGGTGGCGTGGTGACTAAAAAACAGCAATTCTACTATTGTTTTTTTCATTCTATTTTTTTTTACAGCGTTCCCCGTGCGCTATAAATGACATATTCACTTTATTCTGCGGGGCGATACGATTATGGCGATACCAGATGTTTATAGTTTTTTTTATGTCTTATGGCGTTTGCACAATAAAATACTTTTAGTAAAAAATCATTTACTTTTTGTGTTACCTTATTCTAAGAGCCATAACGTTTTTATTTTTCCATCAAGAAAGCCGTGCGAGGACTTATTTTTTGCGTAACGAACTGTAGTTTCGATCAGTACCATTTTTAGGTACATGCAACTTTTTGATCTCTTTTTATTCCATTTTTTGGGAGGTGAAGTGACCAAACAATTGTGATTGTGGTACGGTTTATTATTATTTTCTTTTACGGCGTTCACCGCGCGGGATAAATAACGAAATAATTTTGTAGTTCAGGCCGTCACGGATGCGGCGATACCAATTATGTATAGTTTATTTGTTTGTTTATATATTTTTATTAATAATAAAGGACTGATAAGGGAAAAGGGGGGATTTTTACTTTTATTACTTTTCAAACATTTATTTTCTTATTTTTACACATCTTTTTTAACTTTTTTTTTACTTTATTACTTTGTCCCACTAGGGGACTTGAGGGCAGGAGGCCCTGATTGCTATTCTAATACACTGCACTACATGCGTAGTGCAGTGTATTAGAACTGTCAGCTACTCACTGACAGCAAGCATAGTGGGTCCTGACTTCGTCAGGACCCACTAGGCTTCCGTCGATGGCAGAGCCGGACGCCATTGTTTGGTGTCCGGTTGCCATAGCCACCATCGCCAGCCGCTATCGCGTAGCAGGCTGGCGATTGTAGCTTAACCCCTAAAAAGCCGTGATCACTATTGAACACGGCTTTTAAGGGGTTAATCAGCGGGGACACAGCGAAATGGCCGTTACTCCCGCGACGTAATAGTCCGTCGCTGAGCGCTAACGATACAGTTAGCGCGACGGATTATTACGTCGCTGAGCGCGAAGGGGTTAAAGAGGCTCTGTCACCAGATTATCAAATCCCTATCTCCTATTGCATGTGATCGGCGCTGCAATGTAGATAACAGTAATTATTTATTTATTTTTTTTTAAAACAATCATTTTTGGCCAAGTTATGAGCAATTTTATATGTATGCAAATGAGCCTTTCTAATGGACAACTGGGCGTGTTTTCTCTTATTTCCAAATGGGCGTGTTTTCTCTTATTTCCAACTGGGCGTGTATTGTGTTTGTAACATCTGGGCGTGTTTACTTGTTTTACTAACTGGGCATTGTGATTAGAAGCAGGGGCGTAGCTAAAGGCTCATGGGCCCCGATGCAAAAATTCTTACTGGGCCCCCCCCCCCCGCAAACTTCTCATGGCCGACGGTCCGCAGCTTTCAGCTGCATCGCTGGGTCTCCTAAGTGACCCAACAATGCAGCACTAGCAGCCGGGGCGTCACTAAGGCTGGGTTCACACACCCTATTTACGGACGTAATTCGGGCGTTTTAGCATTGAATTACGTCCGAAAATGCGGCTCAAAAGCGTTGGCAAACATCTGCCCATTCATTTGAATGGGTCTTACGATGTTCTGTGCCGACGGTCATATTTTTTACGCGCCGCTGTCAAAATGCGGCGCGTAAAAAAGACGCCCGCGTCAAAGAAGTGCCTGTCACTTCTTCAGACGTAAATGGAGCCGTTTTCCATGGACTCCATAGAAAAACAGCTCCAATTACGTCCGTAATGGACACAGCGAAAGACGCCTGCACATGCCATTACGGCTGAAATTACGGTGCTGTTTTCTCCTGAAAACAGCACCGTAATTTCAGCCGTAACAGACGCTGCCGTGTGAACATACCCTCAGTCCTTAAAATGGCAGGGGAAATAGCCCCACTACATATGTGTCCGCCCAAAAAAAAGTGTGTATATGAGACAGCATAGCATATCTATAGCACTATGACCCTATAAACTATGGATAGGATTAGATACAGTGGCTCAGAAGGCAGTATCACACATGATAGGATTAGATACAGTGGCTCAGCAGACAGTACCACACATGATAGGATTAGATACAGTGGCTCAGCAGACAGTACCACACATGATAGGATTAGATACAGTGGCTCAGAAGGCAGTATCACACATGATAGGATTAGATACAGTGGCTCAGCAGACAGTATCACACATGATCGGATTAGATATAGGGCCCAGCAGACAGTATCACACAAGATACGATTAGATACACAGCTCAGCAGACAGTATCACACATGATTGGATTAGATACACAGCTCAGCAGACAGTATCACACATGATTGGATTAGATACAGGGCCCAGCTCGCTGACATTGCCGCTCCAGCGCTGGACCCAGGATAGGTAAGAATAATAATTTTGCTTCTTTATGTGTTACTGATTATTTTTGTGTGTTTGTGTTTTTTTTACAGGTTCGGTTGTTGGACTTCGGATTCGAGGACTTCAATGACGGCGTTTTTTTTATTCTCAATAAAATAGTTAATGAGGGTTGTTTTTTATTATTTCAATAAAATATTTTTTCTATGTGCTTGTATCTTTTTAAACTTTATTATCACCGCCTTAGTAATGGCCGCCGGCTGATTGACAACCTCCATTACTAAGGCGAGGCTTAATGTTAGCCGGTGCAGAGGCTAACACTAACCCCCATTATTACCCCGGTACCCACCGCCACCAGGGGTGCTGGGAAGAGTCGGGTACGAACCAGTACCCGACCATCTGTAGTGACGGGCAGGCACCAGGGTGGCCGCAGGCTGGTAGTATTAGGCTGGGGAAGGCCAAAAACAGTGGCCCTTCCCACCCTTGTAATGCTGCCTGCTGCTGCTGGGTTGTATCTGGCTGGTTATGAAAATTGGGGGGGACCCCACATCGTTCTTTCCAATTATTATTATTATTTTTTTTTAAATGACGTGGGGTCCCCCCCATTTTTCATAACCAGCCAGATACAATAAAGCAGCAGCAGCCTAGCATTACCAGGGTGGGAAGGGCCACTGTTTTTGGCCTTCCCCTCCTGATAATACCAGCCTGCGGCCACCCCAGTAGCCGACCATCACTACAGATGGTCAGGTACTGGATCGTACCTGGCTCTTCCCAGCACCCCTGGTGGCGGTGGGTACCGGGGTAATAAAGGGGGTTAGTGTTAGCCTCTGCACCGGCTAACACTAAGCCCCGCCTTAGCAATGGATGCTGTCAATCAGCCGGACGGCCATTACTAAGGCGGTAGTAATATAGTTTAAAAAAAACCACAAAGACATAGAAAAAATATTTTATTTAAATAAAAAAAAAACCCACACAACCCTCATTAACCATTTTATTGATAATAAAAAAAAAGCTGTCATCGAAGTAGTCCTGGAATCCGACGTAGTCCAACGACTGAACCTGTAAGAAAACACACAAGAAAAACGATTAATAACACGTGTGTTAGGCTTAGATACAGGGCCCATGTGTGATACTGTCTGTGGGACCCTGTATCTGAGCCTACCACAAGGTAGGCTTAGATACAGGGTCCAGCAGACAGTAATCTTATACAGTATAAGATCACTGTGTGCTGGGGCCCTGTATCTAAACCTACAGTGTGGTAGGCTTAGATACAGGGCCCAGCAGACAGGATCACGCATGGGCCATGTATCTAAGCCTACCATGTGATTGGCTTATATACAGGGCCCAGCAGACAGGATCACGCATGGGCCATGTATCTAAGCCTACCATGTGATTGGCTTATATACAGGGCCCATCAGACAGGATCACGCATGGGCCATGTATCTAAGCCTACCATGTGATTGGCTTATATACAGGGCCCAGCAGACAGGATCACGCATGGGCCATGTATCTAAGCCTACCATGTGATTGGCTTATATACAGGGCCCATCAGACAGGATCACACATGGGCCATGTATCTAAGCCTACCATGTGATTGGCTTATATACAGGGCCCAGCAGACAGGATCACGCATGGGCCATGTATCTAAGCCTACCATGTGATTGGCTTATATACAGGGCCCAGCAGACAGGATCACGCATGGGCCATGTATCTAAGCCTACCATGTGATTGGCTTATATACAGGGCCCATCAGACAGGATCACACATGGGCCATGTATCTAAGCCTACCATGTGATTGGCTTATATACAGGGCCCAGCAGACAGGATCACGCATGGGCCATGTATCTAAGCCTACCATGTGATTGGCTTATATACAGGGCCCAGCAGACAGGATCACGCATGGGCCATGTATCTAAGCCTACCATGTGATTGGCTTAGATACAGGGCCCAGCAGACAGGATCACACAATCTGTGATCCTGTCTCATGGGCCCCCTAAGCCTGATACATCGTAGGCTTAGGGGTTGTGCAGTCCCTAAACATTGATGGCCTATCCACAGGATAGGCCATCAATAGCTGATGTGTCTCCCGGGACCCGCAAATCAGCTGTTTTGAAGGGGCCGCAGCACTCGTACGAGAGCTGCTTCCCCTTCATTTCACTACTCGCTCACACTGTGAATCGCCGACACCGATTCACAGTGTGACAGGAATGAAGGGGAGCAGCTCTCGTACGAGTGCTGCGGCCCCTTCAAAACAGCTGATTGGCGGGTCCCGGGAGTCGGACCCCGCCAGTCAGGGCTAACCTTACCTTCCTCTTCGGCCGCGGCGGGAGTTCTGTCATCTCGATGCTGTGCGCGGCGCATAGCGCTGTGACGTCATGCGCTGAGCACAGCGCTTGGCGTCAGGACCTTCGCTGCGATCCGGAACCAGGAAGGTAAGTAAAGTATGTTACTATAGTAACAGGGGCCCGCGGCCCGAGTTACTATAGTAGCTTTTTATTGATGTGGTGCGGGGGGCCGTGGGCCCCCCTGGCTCCGGGGCCCGGTCGCAATTGCGACCGCTGCGACCCCTATAGCTACGCCAGTGATTAGAAGTGTAGGATGCTGACACATCAGTGACCAATCAGCATCATGCACTCCTCTCCATTCATTTACACAGCAGCATCACATTCTTACTGGAACGATGTGCAGCCACATACACAAGTGTCCTGATAATGAATACACATGACCATCCAGCCTGAACGTCATGTGTATTCCGAATCCTGACACTTCTGAATCTTTTCTGTGAGATTTCCAACAAGGGAAACTAAATCTCGTTTACCTCGTAATCTCGCGAGATTACGCGTGGCTTGCTGCACGCCCAGTTGTCCATTAGAAAGGCTCATTTGCATAAATATAAAATTGCTCAAAAATTATCGTTTAAAAAAAAAACAAACAAACGTTACTGTTATCTACATTGCAGCGCCGATCACATGGAATAGGAGATAGGGGTTTGATAATCTGATGACAGAGCCTCTTTAACCATTTTATTCAGAGTAAAAAACTGCAGTCATCGAAGTAGTCCTCGAATCCGATGTAGTCCAACAACCGATATCTAATCCTATCATGTGTGATACTGTATGCTGAGCTGCTGTATCTAATCCTATCATGTGTGATACTGTCTGCTGAGCCACTGTATCTAATCCTATCAATAGCTACAGGGTCATAGTGCTACAGAAATGCTGTCTCCGATATAGAATTCTATATTTGTGTATATATATATATCTATATATATATATATACACACACACACATACATTTTTTATGGGGGGAATATATATTGAGGCTATTGGCCATGATGTTTTAAGCCCTTAACTACGCCCCTGAGAAACAGCGATTGAGCTGAAAGCTGTTGGCCGTCAGCCATGAAGAGAATTGGGGGGGGGGGCCATAAAGGACTTTTGCATCGGGGCCCATGAGCCTTTAGCTACGCCCCTGGACAAACTCCAATAAATATAGCAAAAGACCTGTGGGGTCAAGATGCTAACTATACCCCTAGATAAATTCCTTGAGGTGTGTAGTTTCCAAAACCATGTAACTTTTGGGGGATTTCCACTGTTTTGGCACTACAAGACCTCTTCAATCCTGACATGGTGGCTGAAATATATTCTAAAAAAAGGAGGCCCCAAAATCCACTAGGTGCTCCTTTGCTTCTGAGGCCTGTGTTTCAGTCCATTATCACACTAGAGCCACATGTGGGATATTTCTAAAAACTGCAGAATCTGGCCAATAAATATTGAGTTGCATTTCTCGGGTAAAACCTTCTGTGTTACAGAAAAAAATGTAGAACAAATGAATTTCAGCAAAAAAAATTAAATTTGTCAATTTCCCCTCTACTTTGCTTTAATTCCTGTGAAGCGCCTAAAGGGTTAAGAAACTTTCTGAATGTTTCAGAAGCTCAGCACATAAATACAACACCAGAACCAACCTCAGTACATATATACATCATGAGAACTACCTCAGTACATATATACAGTACTAGAACAAAGCTCACTACATATATACAACACCAAGCTCAGTACATAAAGACAGTACCAGAACTAAGCTCAGTACATAAATACAGCCCCAGAACCAAGCTCAGTACATATATACAGCACCAGCACAAATACAGCTCAATTTAGTGCAACCCCTGCTGTATAGGTTTGTATGGATAAAACTACAGCTCCCAGCATGGCCCGAACAATGGTAAGGATATGCTGTTAGTTGCTGTTTCCCCCAAAAAATATCATACCACCCATCATCTCGCTGCAGACCATACAGTGACTACAGTACTGATTAGAGGCAGAATAAGTATTTACATTAAGTGACTTACTGGTGACTTCATTTCAGATTCTAGTTCTTCTTTTTTTTATTTTTCTTCTCTATCTGGTTCAGACCTCTATGACTTCTCCCGGCCACGACCCATTTCTGCAGTTTTCCGCTCAGATGTCTTGGGCTTCCCACTTTCCAAACATTTCTGCATCTATAAACAAAGATAATGTTATCATGGTGCCGCACAATACATCCCTATATATAATACTACCATACACTGCACCTCTAATTATAATAACGCCATACACCGTGTCCCTGATTATTACATTATTACATACACTGTGTCCAACACACACACAGTGCTCCTTGTAGATAGTGCCCCCATAGATAGTGCCCCCATAGAGCCCCCTGTAGATTTTGCCCCACATATAGCCCCCCAGTTTATAGTGCTCTACATATAGCCCCCTGAAGATCGCGCTCTACATATAGCTCCCTCTATATATAGTGCCCTACATATAGTCCCCCTGTAGATTGTGTCCCACATAAAGCCTCTCCTGTAGATTGCGCTCTACATATAGCGCACCCTGTATATAGTGCCCTACAAATAGTCCCTCTGTAGATTATGTCCCACATAAAGCCTCCCTTGTAGATTGTGCCCCACATATAGCCCCCTGTAGATGGCGCTCTACATATAGCGCCCTGCATATAGTCCCCCTGTAGATTGTGTCCCACATAAATACTCCCCTGTAGATTGTGTCCCACATATAGCACCCCTCCTGTAGATAATGCCGCCCACACTTTTTAGTTGAAAACAACAAAGTTTACATACTCACTGTGATCCCGTTCCCGCACCTTCCTTTGTCAATGAGCAGGTCTGCTAGGGCCGAGTGACGCCATTGCGCTGCGTGCGTCGTTGAAAGGCGCTGATTGGCAGGGCAGAATGACATGCCCTGTCAATCAGCGCCCTTCAACAATGGAAGCGGTGTGATGATGTCATCGCGCCGCTACCATAGTTAAATGGCAGGGCAGAATGACTTCCCCCGCCAATCAGCGCCTTTCAACAAGTTGAAAGGCGCTGATTGGCGGGACAACTCATTCTGCCCTGCCAATCAGCGTCATTGTAAGGCACTGAATGGTCAGGCACGAAACGTACCCGGCTATTCAGCGCTTATGCAGATACACGCAAGTAAAATTAGTGCAGGAGGGGGTGGCGGCAGCTGGTTTCAGTTGAGCCGACGCCCCCTCAGAGAGGCAGCAGGGTGGACGGTGCAGCCCTATTCCCTCTCAGCCCGCCCCTCCACCCCATTAGCGGCGCTAGCGTGCTGCAATGTATTTTTTTAAAAATGATGGGAGGTTCGTGGGCCCAGGGCAGCCACCCGAACCGCCCGTATGATAATCCGCCACTGGGGGTTCATCAGGGCATAATAACAGGGTATAATAATGCGGTAAATAAATAATTACTCATAGATATGTGGCCGGTGCCGCAATGATAAATGATGTCCAATCTTACCCGCTTTTGGAACATTGCACATTTTGCATCGCCATATTCTGAGAGCCAGAACTTTTTTTTTTTTTCTCCACCGGAGCTGTGTGAGGGCTTATTTGTTGCGGGACCATCTATAGATTTCACTGGTACCATTTTGGGGTACATGCGATTTTTTGATCACTTTTTATTTCATTTTTTGGCAAGCAAGGTGACCAAAAACCAGCAATTCTGACAATGTTTTTTATTCTTTTTTTTACGGCGTTCGCCATGCGCTATGAATGACAATTTTACTTTATTCTGAGGGTCGATACGATTACAGGGATACCATATGTATATAGTTTTTTTTATGTTTTACAGCGTCTGCACAATAAAATCACTTTTGTTTCAAATTATTTATTTTTTGCGTCACCATATTCTTTGAGCCATAACTTTTTTATTTTTTCGTCAAAAAACCTGTGTAAGGGCTTGTTTTTTAAGGGACGGGCTGTAGTTTTTAATGGTGTCATTTTGGGGTACATGCTACTTTTAGATCCCTTTTTTTAAATTCTGTTTTGGGAGGGGTAGTGACTAAAAAACAGCAATTCTGGAATTGTTTTTTATTTTATTTTTTTATGGTGGTCACCGTGCAGGTAAAATGTGTACTTTTTTAAATGTTTTCCATTTTTTCCTATAATAAAAGACTTATTCTGAGAAATAGGCGGTTAGTGTTTTTTTTTAACGTGAAACTTTTACTTTTTTACAACATTTTTATTAACTTGTTTTAACTTTTTTTTGTCCCACTAGGGGATATGAAGGCATGAAGCCCAGATCGCTATTCTAATACACTGCACTACCTACATAGTGCAGTGTATTAGAGCTGTCAGCTATTCACAGTCAGCAAGCCTATTAGGCTTCGCCTCCCGGCGGGGCCTGATGGGCTTCCGTACTAGGAAGCCATTGTTAGGCTATGGTTGCCATAGCAACCACCGTAACCCCCGCGGGTGCCGATTGTTGCCATTAGCAACCATAGGGTGCGATCTAACCACCTAGATACAGCCAGCACTGCATCTAAGGGGTTAAACGGCCGGATCGGAGCCTAGCTCCGGTCCTGGCCGTTAGAGCAGGATGTCAGCTGTGACAAACAGCTGACACCTGCGCCCGTGGCAACCGTCATGGTTGCCGACAGGCTAGAAGCCACTTATATGCAGCGATCACTGCATCTAAGGAGTTAATCGGCTGGATCGGAGCCTAGCTCCGGTCCTGGTCGTTACAGCTGGGTGTCGGACAGCCGAGACCCGGCGGTGATGGCGCTGGCTCAGCTTCTGAGCCAGCGCCATCACATACACATTCACAAGGAGCTGTGATTGGTCAGTCTGCTGTGACTGACCAATCACTGAGATCGCTGGCTGGGGACCACTGTGATTGGTCCCCTGCCGACTTACTTTGCCGATTAACTGTCATAAACAGTTGATGGCACAGTTCTTTCACCCTGTCCTATTACAGGGTGACAGCTTTTAGCCAGGACGCACCGGTACATCTTAGTGCCTTAAAGCACTGCAATACAGGATGTACTGATTCGTCCTGGTGCGGTAAGGAGTTAACCAATTGGTCGTTTTGTGCACATAGCGGTTCCTACCTTGCCGGGCAGGGGCCTGTTATGGTGTACCGCGTCACTTTGCATGTTCGTCCCTCATATAGGGATTGATGGAGCTAAAGAGATGCTGTACAACCAGTCACTGAAAAAAAAAAAAGCTTATCATGACAGCCCTGCAGGTCTTCTTATGTCTAGTGAACAGACTCGAGTTTGCAACATAGTTGGATACATTTTCCTCCATTTTTTTTTACAATATTGCTCGTCACTCCAGTATAGTTTATTTTTTCCTCTCTGACTGATTTTATATTAGGACAGAATGCTGTCCACAATGACATCATAATGTCACAGATGAGGGGCAATTGCTTCTTTAGCAAGACACAGTCATAAGTACAGGCAAATACGTCTATAGCAACATGTATCCGTTATGAATACACGGCTTCACTTCTCTTCTGTATGCCGCACAAATTTATTAATGTTTTATATTTCAACAAAATAACCTTTTACCACGTCTCCTCTATTTCATGTGGAAACGTAATAAGAAGTTGAAGAAAACATTATATACCCACAGTGTCTGAAACAATACCCATTATTTCCTCCTTTAAAAATTTTTGGTCAGCATGCTCACTACACCGCTAGATAAATACCTTTAGTGGTCTGGTTTTTAAAATTGGGTCATTTCTGCGTGTTTTTTTTTTTTTTTTTTGTTTAGGCAGCTCAATGTCTCTAAATGCATGATATGGGGCCTAGAATTTATTCAATTGTGCCCTGAAAGCCAATGGGTACTCCCTCTCTTTTTTGGCACAGCTACACGTCTAGTAAGCAGATCAAGGCCACAATGGGGATATTTTTGAACACAGGAGAAACAGGGTGATAGATTTTGGGGTGTGTTTCTACATTCTCATGTTCACTTTACAAAGAAATCTGTCTTTACAATGACACATTTGTGGAAAAAGTGGAATTTAATTTTTTAACCTGCTTTGCACTAAATTTAGCAAAAAACTGTGGGGTCAAAAAACCCACTACACCCCTAGATATATACCTTAAGGTGTATAGTTTTCAAAATGGGATCATTTTTGGGGCGTTTCTATCGTTCTGGCAGCAAAGCCTAAAACATTTTCAAGCAAAATATGTGTCCTGAAAGCCAAAGGGTTCTCGCTTCCTTTTAGGCCCTGCCGTGTGTACAGGCAGTTTATTAGGGCAACAATGGGGGTATTTTTGAAAACAGGAGAAACAGGGTGATAGATTTTGGGGTGTGTTTCTTCATTCTCATGTTCGCTTTACAAAGAAATCTGTCTTTACAATGACACATTTGTGAAAAAAGTGGAATTTTACTCTTTTTCACCTGCTTTGCATGAATTCTTACAAAAAAACTGTGGGGTCAAAATACTCACTACACCCCTAAATACATACCTTAAGAGGTGTCGTTTTCAAAATGGGGTCATTTGTGGGGGTTTCCATCATTCTGACCCTTATGAGGCCCTGAAATCCTGGCTTGGTGCAGGAAAACAAAATGTATTTCAAAATTTATAAAATTATTATTCAATTTGTAAGTCTTCTAAATTGTTCAAAAAGAGATGGAAACATATATTTTTGGAAAAAAATTGTACAGTATGTATGTACATATGTGACAAATTGCAGTTCCAAATAGGGAAAATTTACATTTTTACAAAATTTCATAAATTTTTTATTAATTTACACAAACCGTATCAGTCTATTTTTACCACTAAAATAAAGTACAACATGTGACGAAAAAAACGATGTCAGAATTACTTGGATATGCAAGATATGGAGTTATTCTCTGATAAAGTCAGACATACCAGATTTGATAAATCTGGCTTGGTCATGAAGGTCCAAACAATCTTGGTCATTAAGGGGTTAAAGTTTTAAAATGTGTAAGGCACCCTTAACGCGATAATTGCCTTACGTCGGAGGTATACGTCGGTAGAACTCCCGATGTACACCTCCGACAGAAGGCTGCAACTTCTCACTATATGCTTATGTATGTTATCCGAATAGCCCCAAGCTCCTCACAGAACTCCCGGGGACAACAGGCCTGGAAAAGCTTCTGATGTTACTGTTCATCTATGGAAAAAGACGTCACGAGCTACCCCAGGGTCGGAGTCTTCTGGCAGAGCGCTACCTGATGCTCTGCCCAGGGACTCCAGCTTTTGGGAAGCGCCTGACTTCACTGTCCAAATATGAGCAGAGATGTCAGGATTTTCCTCAGAGCCGGAGTCCCCAGGCAGAGCACTTCCTGAGGGCAGCAGTGCTTCCTGCGGCCCTTTGCAGGCAGCTCCAGTGACAGTTACTTAAAGAGGCTCTGTCACCAGATTTTGCAACCCCTATCTGCTATTGCAGCAGATAGGCGCTGCAATGTAGATTACAGTAACGTTTTTATTTTTAAAAAACGAGCATTTTTGGCCAAGTTATGACCATTTTCGTATTTATGCAAATGAGGCTTGCAAAAGTCCAAGTGGGTGTGTTGAAAAGTAAAAGTCCAAGTGGGCGTGTATTATGTGCGTACATCGGGGCGTGTTTACTACTTTTACTAGCTGGGCGTTGTGCATAGAAGTATCATCCACTTCTCTTCACAACGCCCAGCTTCTGGCAGTGCAGACACAGCAGTGTTCTCCAGAGATCACGCTGTGACGTCACTCACAGGTCCTGCATCGTGTCAGACGAGCGAGGACACCAGAGGCTACAGATGATTCTGCAGCAGCATCGGCGTTTGCAGGTAAGTCGATGTAGCTACTTACCTGCAAATGCTGATGCTGCTGCAGAATCAACTGTAGCCTCTGGTGCCGACACGATGCAGGACCTGTGAGTGACGTCACAGATCTGCACTGCCAGAAGCTGGGCGTTCTGAAGAGAAGTGGATGATACTTCTCATCAGAAAGCCCAGCTAGTAAAAGTAGTAAACACGCCCCGATGTGCGCACATAATACACGCCCAGTTGTACTTTTACTTTTCAACACGCCCAGTTGTACTTTTGCAAGCCTCATTTGCATAAATACGAAAATGGTCATAACTTGGCCAAAAATGCTCGTTTTTTAAAAATAAAAACATTACTGTAATCTACATTGCAGCGCCTATCTGCTGCAATAGCAGATAGGGGTTGCAAAATATGGTGACAGAGCCTCTTTAAGCTTTCCGATCTGGACGTTTAATGTATACCTGTGATGGATGCCATAAAGTGGTATCCGTCACCCAGCAGCTGCTATGTTAAAAAAAAATTATACCGCGTGGTATACATTTTTTTTTTTTGCTTGATTCCCCTGGATGAAGTAGCGTAGTCTACTGTACTATTCCATCCTTCAGGAAAAAAAAAAGATAACTGACATATACCAGCCCGAAGGAGGCTACAAGAACACATAAAAAAAGTTATGGAATAGCAGAGTAGACTACGCAGTTCCAAACAACTGTATACAGTTAAAAAGCGTATACCGTACGATCACAGTCCTCCCATCAGGAGTATTCCCGCCCCAAATTGGGCCTTAGAAAAGTTTTTTTGTTTGTTTTTTCCGTTCTATATTTTTTCAAAAATTCTGTATGCATTGAGCTAGACAGTGTCTAGTCCCCTAGTCAGCCATTTTGGCCACCTATTAAAACCACTGTAGAATGTATTTAAAAAAAACATAATGTCAGGTCCGTATTTCACACCGAATAACCACCCATACATTGTTCCTGTGCCCTATGCAAATGCTGTTAAGTGATGTCACCAGTTGTACCTGCCTATTCCATAGCAATAACTGTTAACTATTTAGGATAAGGCAGCCAGCAAAGTCAGGGGCTATGGTTTTGCCATTCGCTTCCCCTTTATTGCCACTTCTACTATCGAGCAAGAACTAACGTGATTTTAGAAAGAAAAAAGTTTCCGAGCCTTCAAGAGTCTTACTTATGTCCTTAGTGACGAGACTATTTTGGGCCTTAACCCCTTGGAGACGCAGCCATTTTTCAGATTTCTCTATCTATTCTATGGCACATGACACATGTTCTAGGCTTTATTTATTTTTTATTAAACATCATAACTTGCCCTCTTTACAATGTTCCACCATAGATGCGATAACATTTTCAGACCACGCCCTAGTTACAATGGTCATTGCCCTTAAATACCCTTCCAGTGGCAGTGGAAGTTAAATGCCTCTTTACTTGATGATGAGAAGGGGATTTATGGAGATCCAAAGATCTATTTCAGAATTTTTCATACTCAATGACACAGAAAATGTGGATCCTGGTATGCTCTGGGAGGCACATAAAAGTGTGATTAGAGGGATGTTTATCAAACAGGGAGCCCACATGAAGAAAGAACGTTGTTTAGCAATTAACACTGTATTGTCACAAATTAAAGAACTAGAACTTGTTCACAAACCGTTATCTGACAATGAGATTAGGGTAATATTACTCAGAAAACGTGAGGAACTGAGGTCCTTACTTATGATTAAAGCGAAAACCACTCTCTCTAAATGTAGGAGTCACTTTTACGAATATGGTAATAAATGTAGCAGATCCTTGGCAAGAGCTTTAGGGTATGTTCACACGGTTAACAAAATACGTCTAAAAATACGGAGCTGTTTTCAAGGGAAAACAGCTCCTGATTTTCAGACGTTTTTTGAGCAACTCGCGTTTTTCGCTGCGTTTTCGCAGCATTTTTACGGCCGTTTTTGGAGCTGTTTTCAATAGAGTCTATGAAAAAACAGCTCCAACAACTATCCCAAGAAGTGTGCTGCACTTCTTTTGATGAGCCGTCATTTTACGTGCCGTATTTTGACAGCAACGCGTAAAATGACAGTTCGTCTGCACAGAACATCGTAAGACCCATTGCAAGCAATGGGCAAATGTTTGCCGACGTATTGGAGCCGTCTTTTCAGGCATAATTCGAGGCGTAAAATGCCTCCATTACGTCTGAAAGGAGGTCGTGTGCACATACCCTTACGATCGCAACAAGCAACTACATATGTTCCACATATAACTACTCCAACGACGCCTAGGTCTCATCTGTCGTTAGAAGTCGCAGACGCTTTTAGAGAATTTTATGCGACATTGTACTCTGCAGACTCAAGTGACCTTCTGACTTTGTCAGCAGAATTTCGTTTGCGGGTTCAGAAATATATCTCTGACTCCGACCTCCCTTTCCTTCAAATTAACTAACAAATTCTCTAGAGACCCCAATCACTGAACAAGAAGTGTCACGTGCAATTGAGGAAGTCCAAAAGGGTAAATTGCCGGGTCCTGATGGATTTACCATTCTATATTATAGGAAATTTTTACCCCACTTACTCAATTCGTTTAATTACTTAACATCCACCAGTACATTCCCTATCGATTCGCTAAGAGCTTACATCTCAGTGATCCCTAAATCGGAAAAGACCCCTCTCAATGTGTTAATTATCGGCCAATTTCATTACTTAATGTGGATATTAAGCTAATGGCGAAAATTATAGCTACAAGATTGTTACCATTTTTGAGGGATGTCATTCACCCGGACCAGGCAGGGTTTGTAGCAGAGTGGGAAGCTCGGCATAACATTACCAAAGCCATTAATCTTATCTACAAGGCGAAGTCCAAGGATATACCACTGATGCTGTTATCTACCCATCCAGAGAAAGCCTTTGATAGAGTAAATTGGGTATTTATGGAGGAAACCCTATGTTACTTAGGGCTCACAGATAATATGCTTAACCCCTTAACGCTCAGTGACGTACTATTCCGTCATGGAAACCATCCCGTTCGCGCTCCATGACGGAATATTTAAGTCACGGGAGTAACGGCCATTTCGGCCGTCTTCCCGACACATGCAGGAGCTGTGACAGCTGCTGTCTTGTACAGCGGTTGCCGCAGCTCCTATAGAGGGGACCGAACTATGTTTCCCCGCTGATTAACCCCTTAAAAGCCGCGTTCAATAGCGATTGCGGCTTTTTAGGGGTTAAGCTACCATCGCCGTCCTGCTACACGATAACGTCCGGCAATGGTGACTATGGCAACCGGACACCTAACAATGGCGTCTGGCTATGCCATCGACGGAAGCCTAGTGGGTCCTGACAAAGTCAGGACCCACTATGCTTGCTGTCAGTGAGTAGCTGACAGCTCTAATACACTGCACTACGCATGTAGTGCAGTGTATTAGAATTGCGATCAGGGCCTCCTGACCTCAAGTCCCCTAGTGGGACAAAGTAATAAAGTAAATAAAAGTAAAAAATAGATGTTTAAAAATAAGAAAATAAACGTTTTAAAAGTAATAAAAGTAAAAATCCCCCTTTTTCCCTTATCAGTCTTTATTATTAATAAAAATATATAAACAAACAAATAAACTATACATAATTGGTATCGCCGCGTCCGTAACGGCCTGAACTACAAAATTATTTCATTAATTATCCCACGTGGTGAACGCCGTATAAGAAAATAATAATAAACCGTACCAGAATCACAATTGTTTGGTCACTTCACCTCCCAAAAAATGGAATAAAAAGAGATCAAAAAGTCGCAAGTACCTAAAAATGGTAACGATCTAAACTACAGTTCGTTATGCAAAAAATAAGTCCTCGCACGGCTTTCTTGATGGAAAAATAAAAACGTTCTGGCTCTTAGAATATGGGAACACAAAAAGTAAATGATTCTTTACAAATAGTATTTTATTGTGCAAACGCCATAAGACATAAAAAAAACTATAAACATATGGTATCGGCGTAATCGTATTGCCCCGCAGAATATAGTGAATATGTCACTTATAGCGCATGGTGAACGCTGTCAAAAAAATTGAATAAAAAACAATAGTAGAATTGCTGTTTTTTAGTCACCACGCCACTTTAAAATAGAATAAAAACTGATCAAAAAGCCGCATGCATACCATGAAAACTACAATGAATTCCTCTAGGGGTCTAGTTTCCAAAATAGGGTCACTTTTGGGGGGTTTCCACTGTTTTGGCACCACAAGACCTCTTCAAACTGGACATGGTGCCTAACAAAAAGAAGGCCTCAAAATCCACTAGGTGCTCCTTTGCTTCGAAGTGTCCATTACCACACTAGGGCCGCATGTGGGATATTTCCTAAAACTGCAGAACCTGGGCAATACATTTTGAGTTGCATTTCTTGAGTAAAACCTTCTGTGGTACAAAAAAAATTGATTCAAAATGAATTTGTGGAAAAAAATAATGAACTTAATATAGTTTAAAAAAAACACAAAGACATAGAAAAAATATTTTATTGAAATAAAAAAAAAACCCACACAACCCTCATTAACCATTTTATTGCTAATAAAAAAAAAGCCGTCATCGAAGTAGTCCTGGAATCCGCCGTAGTCCAACGACCGAACCTGTAAGAAAACACACAAGAAAAACGATTAGTAACACATGTGTTAGGCTTAGATACAGGGCCCATGTGTGATACTGTCTGTGGGACCCTGTATCTAAGCCTACCACAACGTAGGCTTAGATACAGATTACTGTGTGCTGGGGCCCTTTATCTAAACCTACAGTGTGGTAGGCTTATATCCAGGGCCCAGCAGACAGGATCACGCATGGGCCATGTATCTAAGCCTACCATGTGATTGGCTTAGATACAGGGCCCAGCATACAGGATCACGCATGGGCCATGTATCTAAGCCTACCATGTGATTGGCTTAGATACAGGGCCCAGCAGATAGGATCACACAATCTGTGATCCTGTCTCATGGGCCCCCTAAGCCTGCTACATCGTAGGCTTAGGGGTTGTCCAGTCCCTAAACATTGATGGCTTATCCACAGGATAGGCCATCAATAGCTGATGTGTCTCCCGGGACCCGCAAATCAGCTGTTTTGAAGGGGCCGCAGGACTCGTACGACAGCTGCTTCCCCTTCATTTCACTACTCACTCACACTGTGAATCGCCGACACCGATTCACAGTGTGACCGGAATGAAGGGGAGCAGCTCTCGTGCGAGTGCTGCGGCCCCTTCAAAACAGCTGATTGACGGGTCCCGGGAGTCGGACCCCGCCAGTCAGGGCTAATCTTACCTTCCTCTTCAGCCGCGGCGGTAGTTCTGTCGTCTCGATGCTGTGCGCGGCGCATAGTGCGGTGACGTCATGCGCTGCGCACAGCACTTGACGTCAGGACCTCCGCTGCGATCTGGAACCAGGAAGGTAAGTACAGTCTATTACTATAGTAACAGGGGCCCGCGGCCCGAGTTACTATAGTAACTTTTTATTGATGTGGTGCGGGGGGCTGTGGGCCCCCCTGGCTTCGGGGCCTGGTCGCAATTGCGACCGCTACGACCCCTATAGCTACGCCAGTGACAAGACCTCTTCAAAGCTGACATGCTGCCTAAAATATATTCTAATAAAAAGGAGGCCCAAAATCCACTAGGTGCTCCTTTGCTTCGGAGGCCGGTGCTTCAGTCCAGTAGCACACTAGAGCCACATGTGGGATATTTCCTAAAACTGCAGAACCTGGGCAATACATTTTGAGTTGCATTTCTTGGGTAAAACCTTCTGTGGTACAAAAAAAATGGATTCAAAATTAATTTGTGGAAAAAAATAATGAACTTTGTAAATTTCACCTCTACTTTGCCTTAATTCCTGCGCAATGTCTAAAGGGTTAAGAAACTTTCTAAATGCTGTTTTGAATACTTTGAGGGGTGCAGTTTTTAAAATGCGGTGACTTATCTGGGCAATAAGTATTAAATTGCGTTTCTCTGGTAAAACCTTTTGTGTTATAAAAAAAAATGGTATAAAAAGGATTTTATGACAAAAAAAAATATATATATGTAAATTTTACCTCTACTTTGCTCTAAATTTCCGTGAAACATCTAAAGGGTTCATAAACTTTTTAAATGCTGTTGTGAATACTTTGAGGGGTCTAGTTTCTAAAATGGGAAGTTTCATAGGGGTTTCTAATATATAGGCCCCTCAAAGCAACTTCAGAACTAAACTGGAACCTAAAAAAAATAAATTAGGCAATACTTCGCTTCTTACATTATAATGATAATGAGCAGTGCCCACCCCAAGATGACCCCAGTTTTGACCGTTTGTATAAACGGAGACCCCTATTAGACCGTTTCAGTGCCCGGTTTACCCACGCATACACCCCCGAGAAGTGTCCTTCAATGGACCCTGGGCTGTCTGCCCATGTATGGTATGTCCCTCAATCGCGTCACAGGAATTCCCTGTGACGCATCCAAGGGACATCCCCCCCTTCTAATTTTTCCCTGAATGCTGCAGTCCGCTGTGATCGCAGCATTCACGGGAATAACAGCGGAGATGAGAGGCTTCACTGATCTCCGCCAGTGGGGCTGCGGCTGTGTAATACAGCCATTGCCCCGCTCCTGACAGGAAGTGCGCGCGCGGTCAGCATGAGGTGATGCGGCCGGCACTGCACTAATGAGCGGCGGCGCAGGCACTGAACACAGAACATGTGTGTGTTTTGCAGCGCCCGCCATGTTCTGTCTTCCGTGCCGCTGCTCATTAGTGCAGTGCCGGCCGCATCACATCTTCCTGACCCCGCACACTTGTTGTCAGGACTCATGAGCGCGGCAATGACTATCACATGGCCGCAGCTCCGCTATCATACATTCATGTGTTACTATACTGAGCTGTGCAGCCGCACAGCTCAGTATCGAGATACATGAAATAACAGTATGGAACCGTTTGGGGATGCAGGGTATCGAAACAGTAACGAAGTTTCGATGCATCATGCATCCCTAGCCCTGAGTGCACCATATATCACCTGTGTATGTGTCATGCAGAAACACATATACAGATGCTAATAAAGATGGCTGCCCCCATCTTTATTAGTACAAATATATGAATAAATACAGTTATATTAGGGAACATTAAAGAGGCTCTGTCACTAGATTCTCAAATCCCTATCTCCTATTGCATGTGATCGGCGTTGCAATGTAGATAACAGTAAAGTTTTTTGTTTTTTTTAAACGTTCATTTTTGGCCAAGTTATGAGCAATTTTATATTTATGCAAATGAGCTTTGAAATGGACAACTGGGCGTTTTTTTTTCGTTATGTCCAACTGGGCGTATATTGTGTTTTTAACTGGGCGTGTTTATGTGTATGACGCTGACCAATCAGTGACCAGTCAGCGTCATACACTCCTCAACATCTGCACGCTCCTCTCCTGAAATATTCTGTGCTGCTGTGAACTCTGCTCTTACCATTACGTAGCTCTCAGTCTGTTAACTCTCCTCCACTCCTGTCCTCAATAACACCTTCACAAGATTGGCAAGTCACCACCCCGCACAAGATCTGCACGCTCATCTCCTGAAATACTCTGTGCTGCTGTGAACTCTGCTCTTACCATAACATAGCTCTCAGTCTGTTACCTCTCCTCCACTCCTGTCCTCAATAACACCTTCACATGATTGGCAAGTCACCACCCCGCACAAGATCCGCACGCTCATCTCCTGAAATACTCTGTGCTGCCTTAAACTCTGTGGACAGGTCAGGATCCTGTTTTTTTTAAATGCTGCTGGGGAACCCGCTCGGTCCACTATATAAGGCTGCGCCTCCATCCTCTTCTGCCCCAGTCACTTATTCCCAAGCACTGTAAACTTTCAGATTGGTTGCGCTGTGAATATTCGGAGAACGTGATTGGCTTATGTGCAGGGTAATGAACATACAGACAAGCAGTAGAAGACTGAATTCAATGAAATGCTCAGCCCTTAGTCAGTCTTCTACTGCTTGTCTGTATGTTCATTACCCTGCACATAAACCAATCACGTTCTCCGAATATTCACAGCGCAACCAATCTGAAAGTTTACAGTGCTTGGGAATAAGTGACTGGGGCAGAAGAGGATGGAGGCGCAGCCTTATATAGTGGATCGAGCGGGTTCCCCAGCAGCATTTAAAAAAACAGGATCCTGACCTGTCCACAGAGTTTAAGGCAGCACAGAGTATTTCAGGAGATGAGCGCGCGGATCTTGTGCGGGGTGGTGACTTGCCAATCATGTGAAGGTGTTATTGAGGACAGGAGTGGAGGAGAGGTAACAGACTGAGAGCTACGTAATGGTAAGAGCAGAGTTCACAGCAGCACAGAATATTTCAGGAGAGGAGCGTGCAGATCTTGTGCGGGGTGGTGACTTGCCAATCATGTGAAGGTGTTATTGAGGACAGGAGTGGAGGGGAGGTAACAGACTGAGAGCTACGTAATGGTAAGAGCAGAGTTCACAGCAGCACAGAATATTTCAGGAGAGGAGCGTGCAGATGTTGAGGAGTGTATGACGCTGACTGGTCACTGATTGGTCAGCGTCAACCACATAAACACGCCCAGTTGTCAATGGGAGGAAAGAGACGTAAACGCCCAAAGATAGGGCATGCTGCTGCTTTTTCTGCTCGCGGGTAAGAAACGCCTCTGCCTCCCATTGAAATCAATGGGAGGCATTTTCAACCATTTTTTGGCACGTTTTCCGACGCGGTTTCCACGTCAAAAAACTCTTTGTGAACTGACCCTTAAAGTGTAATTAAACTTTAAAAAAAACATTTGACATGTCATAGTAAAAATTCAGAAGTTTTGATCATTGGGGGTCTGAGCACTTAGCACTCCCGATCGCTAAAACGAAACAGCAAAAGTGCTCAGGTGAGCGTTGTGCCGCTTCGTTTCTTATTGGCGTGTGTGTGTGTGTGTGTGTATATATATATATATATATATATATATATATATATATTGCGCACACACAAATACGTACATACATACATACGTTACACACACACATATACGTACATACGTTACATACGTTACACACACACATATACGTCATACATACTGTCGTGGAAATCCATCGCTCAAAATATATTAGACTGAAATTTATACGAGTACAAACAGACTCTCAAGGCCAGACTCCATTAGTCAGTATCCTAATTAGGATATTTCACCGATATATATCGAGAGAGGAGAAGAAAACACACAGACACGCTGAAATGTTAAAAATGCTCCTCTGAAGGATTTATTATCAGACTCAAACTGTTAAACTGAAATTCAGAAGGGGTGTAGGCTTGAGGTAAACCAATCAGAGACAATGTAACAATATTTGTTATTCAGTAAAAAGCATACAATAAAATACATCCCAGATACATCATTATAATTCTTCACACATTACGTTTTTGCAGGCCTTATCTCTTTAGGACAGAATGTCCTCGTGGAGATGGGGGAGAGACCTTCCTTCACGCATACTTGCCACCCTCCCATCTCCCTCCCTGTCCATCTTCGCATGGGAACCAAGGTCAAAGATAAAACATACGAAATCAACATTACTTGTATTAAAGGAACAATCACTTTTCTATTCACTACAATAAAACCAAAATGGGAACTCCAGACAAGATGGCTGCTGCACGAAACTAAATCATTTAAACATTATCATCACTTTCACATAGTACATATCTTAGTAATTCGGCATCCTGCTTGATAATTCACAATGTAATTTCATACAGAGAATATAAGCAAATAAATCATCCTTCACAAACCCCCCTTTTTCTCATATTAAATTACAGAAATTATATATTATGATTATGAAACTCAAGCAATATATCAATAGGGCCACAACTAATATGATCCCATCACCAATGTCCGGTTAGGGTATGGGGTCCCACCAGTGTATTGACAAGTCATGTACATCATCGTCCTCTTCTTCTCCTGTCTTCTGATTAAAATACTTGATACTGCTGATGGATTCACTCAGGTCTTTGGTCCTTACTTTGAACTTTGCTGATGTCATCAGGACTTGGTTTGGTCCTTCTCATCTTTCAGACCCTGTCTCTTTTAGTTTACGTCACCAGGCTGTACACAGCACCTCATGCTGTGAGCCTGGTGTGAGATCCCACGTAGGCGGATTAGTGGAGTGTTATTGTGACACCACAAACCCTCCGCTCAGCTGTCCTCTTCCTCCGGTAAGTTACTTGTCTGGGCGGCTGCTTGGAATTGTGACACTGCCGTCAGTTCATGACAAACGCGTTGTACTGGCTCCGGCTGCGCCTGCCGCACCTCAGTAATGGAGTTCATCGTATTAAAAATCTTTTAGTTCATGTTTACTGGCACTTGCTGGGGAACCCCAACCCTTGTCAATTGTTACTAATCTGGTGATAACATCTGCGTACTATAAAAGTTGTTCTAAGTACATACAATAACAATGTCAGGCCCTTAAACTAAATCAAACAAACAAACACTGTAATGGCAGGAAGGAGGTGAAGGGAAAGTGAGCCCTAATCTACCCACCGCCCTGTCCCTGCCTACTTGCAACGACCCGCCCTAGGCGACGAGGTACAACTGGGCGGCGGTCCCTACCCTGGCTAAGTGCACAGGAAGACAAACAGGGAACACGCAAGGGAAGGGGCAGTAGCCACGGAACGCCACGAGGAAACGGGGCGGCGAACGAACAGTCAGGACCAGGACGAAGTGAGTACACCCGAGCGGGCACGGAGACAGAAGCTAGCCAGGGCAAGCAAGCAGGTCAAGCAGAACTGCAGCAAGGCAGAAGCACGGCAGAAGCAGGCTGGAGCAAGCAGCAGTGGGGCCAGGAATCCAAAAGAATTACAAGCACTGAGGGAGAGCACAGGGCAGGTAATAAAGGGCAGGGGGCGGAGCTAACTCCGAGAGACCAGGCCGCGATAGGCTCTCCCACTCCTGAGCCTGCCACCCTGGTTGGTGGGAGATGGTGTCAGTCGAACAGGTCTGGCCTCAGGTGTGGATTGATTAATCCCAGGAGTATAGCTAGATGAAGTACCTGGCAGATCCCTAACAGTACTCCCCCTTTTATGAGGGGCCACCGGACCCTTACTAAGGGGACCCGGTTTAGTGGGGAAGAGGAGGTGGAACCTCCTGATCAATACCCCAGCGTGAACATCACGGGCAGGTACCCAAGTCCTCTCCTCCGGCCCGTATCCTCTCCAATGGACCAGGTACTGGAGGGAGCCCTGGACCATCCTACTGTCCATAATCTTGGCCACCTCGAATTCCACCCCCTCAGGGGTGAGAACGGGAACAGGAGGTATCCTCGAGGGGGACCAGGACGGGGAGCAGCGTTTAAGGAGGGAGGCATGGAAGACGTCATGTATGCGAAAGGATGGGGGGAGCTCCAGACGGAAGGATACAGGGTTGAGGACTTCAATGATCTTATAAGGTCCAATAAATCGGGGAGCAAACTTCCTGGACGGGACCTTAAGGCGCAAGTTCCTGGACGACAACCAGACCAAATCCCCGACGACAAACCGGGGGTTAGCAGAACGTCTACTATCTGCCTGAATCTTTTGTGCGCTCTGGGACGCCTCTAGGTTCTTCTGAACCTGGGCCCAGACAGTGCACAGTTCCCGATGAACCGCCTCTACCTCAGGATTATTTGAACAACCAGGGGAGATGGAGGAGAACCTTGGGTTAAACCCGAAATTACAGAAAAACGGGGAGACCCCTGACGAGTTACTGACCCGGTTATTCAGGGAAAATTCAGCAAGGGGAAGGAATGAGACCCAATCGAATTGACAGTCAGAGATGAAACACCTTAAATATTGTTCCAGGGATTGGTTGGTCCTTTCCGTTTGGCCATTAGTTTCGGGATGGAAGGCGGAGGAGAAGGACAGATCAATCTCCAACTTTTTACAAAAAGCTCTCCAAAATAAGGAAACAAATTGTACCCCTCTGTCAGAAACGATATTGACTGGGGCCCCATGGAGACGCAGGATGTGTTTCACAAACAAAGAAGCTAACGTCTTGGCGTTAGGTTACTTCTTAAGGGGCACAAAGTGGCACATCTTGCTGAAGCGGTCGACTACCACCCACACCACCGACTTGCCCTGAGATGGAGGCAAATCGGTGATAAAATCCATGGAGATATGGGTCCAAGGTCTCTGGGGAATGGGCAAGGAACGTAGTAGGCCCGCAGGTCGGGACCTAGGGGTTTTGGACCTAGCGCAAACCTCACAAGCGGCGACGTAAGCCCTAACATCTTTAGGCAACCCAGGCCACCAATAGTTTCTGGTAATGAGGTGTTTGGTGCCCAAGATGCCAGGATGACCAGATAGAGCGGAGTCATGGTTTTCCCTGAGTACCCTCAGCCGGTATTGCAGGGGAACAAACAGTTTGTCCCCAGGGACGTTCCCGGGAGCTGCACCCTGATCAGCCGCGATATCAGAAGCTAAATCAGAATCCGTGGCAGAGACGATTATACCAGGGGGTAAAATACAAGCGGGATCCTTCTCGGAAGGAGGATTGGCCATGAAACTACGTGACAGAGCGTCAGCCTTAATATTCTTGGACCCAGCCCTATAAGTAACCAAGAAATTAAATCTGGTAAAGAATAGTGCCCACCGAGCTTGTCTAGGATTAAGCCTCCGGGCCGATTCTAGGAAAACCAGATTCTTGTGATCCGTAAGGACCGTTACCTGGTGTCTGGCCCCCTCCAGGAAGTGCCGCCACTCCTCAAAAGCCCATTTAATGGCTAGAAGTTCGCGGTTGCCAATATCATAGTTACTCTCCGTGGGCGAAAACTTCCTAGAGAAGTAAGCACAGGGGCGGAGATGGGTGAGGGAGCTGGTACCCTTGGACAAGACGGCCCCCACTCCCACCTCGGATGCGTCAACCTCCACAATAAATGGCTCCTCTTGGTTGGGCTGAATCAGCACGGGGGCCGAGATAAAGCACTTCTTGAGAGTCTCAAAGGCCTGGACGGCCTCAGGGGGCCAATGGAGGACATCGGCACCCTTGCGGGTAAGGTCCGTAAGAGGCTTAGCGACGACCGAGAAGTTGGCAATAAATCTCCTGTAATAGTTGGCGAACCCTAAAAAACACTGTAACGCCTTAAGGGAGGCAGGTTGGACCCATTCCGCCACAGCTTGAACCTTGGCAGGGTCCATGCGGAATTCATGAGGAGTGAGGATTTGCCCTAAAAATGGTATCTCCTGTACCCCAAAGACACATTTTTCAGTCTTAGCAAACAGATTATTCTCCCGAAGGACCTGGAGCACCTTCCTGACATGCTCCACGTGGGAGGACCAGTCCTTGGAAAACACCAGTATGTCATCAAGGTACACAACAAGAAAATTACCCAGGTACTCTCTCAGGATTTCATTAATAAAATTCTGGAAGACAGCAGGGGCATTACACAACCCAAAGGGCATGACCAGGTATTCGAAATGACCCTCGGGTGTGTTGAAAGCAGTTTTCCACTCATCCCCCTCTTTGATGCGGATAAGGTTATATGCCCCCCGTAGATCGAACTTAGAAAACCATTGGGCTCCCTGAACCTGATTAAAAAGATCCGGAATCAAAGGAAGTGGGTACTGGTTCCTTACGGTGACCTTATTCAGGTTACGATAATCAATGCACGGCCTAAGACCACCATCCTTCTTCCCCACGAAGAAGAAGCCAGCACCTACAGGAGAAGTCGAGGGGCGAATGAAACCCTTGGCCAGGCATTCTTGGATATACACCCTCATCGCTTCACGTTCAGGACATGAAAGATTAAATATCCTACCCTTAGGAAGCTTGGCACCAGGCACCAAATCGATAGCGCAATCGTAATCTCTATGGGGGGGCAACACCTCGGAGGCCTCCTTAGAAAACACATCGGCGAAGTCCTGAACAAACTCAGGAAGCGTGTTTACCTCCTCCCGGGGAGAAATAGAGTTAACAGAAAGACATGACATAAGACATTCATTACCCCATTTGGTGAGATCCCCAGTATTCCAATCAAATGTGGGATTATGCAACTGCAACCAGGGAAGGCCTAAAACCAGATCAGACGATAATCCCTGCATCACCAGTACAGAGCACTGCTCCAAATGCATGGAGCCAACCAGGAGTTCAAAAACAGGAGTATGCTGAGTAAAATAACCATTAGCAAGGGGGGTTGAGTCGATTCCTACTACAGGGATAGGATAAGGTAAATCAATACAAGGCATCTTTAGAGACATAGCAAATTCCACAGACATGATATTAGCAGATGAGCCAGAATCCACGAAAGCACTGCCCGTGGCAGACCGGCCAGCAAACGAGACCTGAAAGGGAAGCAAAATTTTATTGCGTTTCACATTAACGGGAAATACCTGTGCGCCCAAGTGACCTCCCCGATGATCACTTAGGCGCGGAAGTTTTCCGGCTTCTTATTCTTGCGCCTGGGACAGGTGTTCAGTAGATGCTTGTCGTCCCCACAGTAGAAGCAGAGACCATTCATTCTGCGAAACTCCCTACGTTGTCGAGGGGACATGGAGGCCCCGAGTTGCATAGGTACCTCCGAGTCCTCCGTGGAGGGGCGAGGAGACGGGACCTCGGGGGGAATCGCAGAAAAGTCAGAGGGGAGCACACTGAAGCGTTCTAGCTGACGTTCCCTGAGACGTCGGTCAAGTCGTACTGCTAGGGCCATAACCTGGTCAAGGGAGTCAGGCGAGGGGTAGCTAACCAGCAGATCCTTCAGGGCGTCAGATAATCCTAACCTAAACTGGCACCTTAGGGCCGGATCGTTCCACTGAGAAGCTACGCACCACTTCCTAAAATCAGAACAGTATTCCTCAACCGGTCTCCTACCCTGACGTAAGGTCACCAGCTGACTCTCGGCTAAAGCAGTCCTGTCAGTCTCGTCGTAAATGAGTCCGAGGGCAGAGAAAAAACGATCAACAGAGGAAAGTTCAGGGGCGTCAGGAGCCAAGGAGAAGGCCCACTCTTGGGGCCCTTC
This sequence comes from Rhinoderma darwinii, assembly GCF_050947455.1. Lineage (NCBI taxonomy): Eukaryota > Metazoa > Chordata > Amphibia > Anura > Rhinodermatidae > Rhinoderma > Rhinoderma darwinii. The sequence goes on along the minus strand of NC_134687.1, from coordinate 272,230,333 downwards.
CTGGAGTCGGGATATGATGATACCCACCCGCTGGTTCTCGGAACCTGAGGAGTGGGGCTTTAGGCGGAAATACAGTCTGCAACTCTCCCGGAAGGAGAGAAACGTCTTACGGTCCCCTGAGAACCGGTCAGGTAACTTGAGGTCGGGTTCTAGAGGTGAGGTGAGGGGTACTACTAAAGCAGCGTCACCCTGATTGACCCTTTGGGCCAGGGCCTGGACCTGTAGGGAGAGGCCCTGCATCTGCTGGGTCAGGGTCTCAAGGGGGTCCATGATAGCGTCAGCGTAGGAGAAATGGTAGACTAGGTAAGGGCTTGTAATTATGTAATGGCAGGAAGGAGGTGAAGGGAAAGTGAGCCCTAATCTACCCACCGCCCTGTCCCTGCCTACTTGCAACGACCCGCCCTAGGCGACGAGGTACAACTGGGCGGCGGTCCCTACGCTGGCTAAGTGCACAGGAAGACAAACAGGGAACACGCAAGGGAAGGGGCAGTAGCCACGGAACGCCACGAGGAAACGGGGCGGCGAACGAACAGTCAGGACCAGGACGAAGTGAGTACACCCGAGCGGGCACGGAGACAGAAGCAAGCCAGGGCAAGCAAGCAGGTCAAGCAGAACTGCAGCAAGGCAGAAGCACGGCAGAAGCAGGCTGGAGCAAGCAGCAGTGGGGCCAGGAATCCAAAAGAATTACAAGCACTGAGGGAGAGCACAGGGCAGGTAATAAAGGGCAGGGGGCGGAGCTAACTCCGAGAGACCAGGCCGCGATAGGCTCTCCCACTCCTGAGCCTGCCACCCTGGTTGGTGGGAGATGGTGTCAGTCGAACAGGTCTGGCCTCAGGTGTGGATTGATTAATCCCAGGAGTATAGCTAGATGAAGTACCTGGCAGATCCCTAACAAACACCTTTTATATAAAAAAAACTTCTCTGCTCCAATGGACATGGCACCTAGAAGATGTGTAATTATTGGGTGCATTTCATTTGCACTTGGTGTCACGCTTTTCAGCAGGATTTGTACCTTGATCTGAGCTGATTGCCTGGAACATTTCCAGCTCACCAAAATATACACAGATTCCACATGTTTATCTGACAAATGTCGCAAACCAATTTGTCTTACTCTAATTTGTATTGCATGGGAAGGCCTCTCAAGGTCTGTTCTCTTTGTGGGAGACGGGTATGATAAGGTTGGCACCGGTCTGCCAGGACTGTTCTGTAGGCAAATCAAACAGCTCTAACAGAATTTAGCAGCAACAGCTGTAAAGCCTGTGACATACCAATTAGATCTTACCAAATCGATCCTTGCAGTCTTGGGGCATATGTGAGGTCATACACCATCAATGCAAGTGCCATCAAGAGTGCCTTGGGTGTTACCGGTTCATCTTCCCTTATCCGTCCACATTCTGTTAGAATCTGGTTCTCACGCCTTCCGCTCCCAGTTGGACTCTTCCTGTGGAGAACAAGCTTTTTCATTCTATAAACATTAATTGATCTTAATCAAATAATTAATTTGAAGAAAAACATTAACAAATAACATCTTTACATCAAACGTTCACATTGAGCAATAACTAGAAATGATACATGCAAACTCATTTTTCTTCTTTATATATATATATATATATATATATATATATATATATATATATATACACACACACACAAACACTGCACAGAATTTTCCTTTCACAATAACGACAAAAAACAAATAACTAAAAATGTTTTCAAATGGGAATATTCCACTTCTGTACCTTTTATCTGACGCATGACTCTAATAGTCCAATGCTAAGGCTGGTCCAGAACTTTACATAAAACTTAACTTCAGTATTTAATATTCCCACAACACTTCTTAAATACAATTATTAAACAAACTAACTTTGGAATAACATCTAGAGAACTGCTGATATCTTATTGTACAAATATCAGATCAATACTTGGGATAACATTATTCCCCTGTCACTTACACACAACGTCTGCAGTGGGGAAAATACAGGCCGGGCTTCAGGCCCCCCTGAGAACAGGTCTACACACACGAGCACATTGTCATACACTTCTACCTCGGGTAGTTGTATGTTCTGCAGTCACTGGGAATGGTAATCTGGCCGGGCTGCACTTTTCACAGGTACCTTTGCTGTTTTACCTATGTCACGCCGTGCGCACATCATGCCGGCTGCTACAAACCTAGTGGTGGCATTATTGTATCCAGGGACAAGCCAATTTACTGACACCTGGCTGCATATACCCTTGTTGTCAGTTCTGTCCTCTCTCGCTCTCTCAATTGGCTTACCCAATGATCCAATAAAGTTCCTACTACCAATGGGCCCATAATTGTGGGCGATGCCAAAAGTGTACCTAGAGTCAGTGTATATGTCGGCCGTCTTACCTTCTGCCAGGTTACAAGCCTCAGCGAGCACCTCCAACTCCGCTCCTTGAGATGAACAAGAAGGTGAGAGTGGTTTCTGGGTAATTTACCTTGTGCCTCGTATCCTGTTCTACACATGCTGTATATGATAAAGTATGTCTACATTACAAATTTACATTGAAAACCCATGTCACATATAGATAGAACATTTCAAAAGGGTGGAGTTTTATTGTTCCACATTTATCTGATGATCCAGAACACTTGTAAATCCCACCCACCAGGTCCTGTAAATACCTGATTAATACAAAAACAAACAAAATATGTTACTGAAATCTGGCATAAAATAAACAATATTCAAACAATTTTTATTTTTTTTGCCTTCTCCACATCTAAATCTGTAAAGACTCATCTGTGAGTGACGTCACCTCTGCCTCCTGTGTAAATTTGCTGGAGGGGGGGGTGGTGTCTTACACAATACCTCATATTGGGTGGAGACTACAGCACAGCTTACCCAGTGCCATATTCACCGTTCTGGAAGAATCTAGAACCATCTACACAGAAAAACCTCAAAATGTAGGTTACTGTCATACACATTTAATCTGGATTACTCATCGAAGCTCATACACATTTTGTAGATCTCCTAGAACCAAATTCATTAATTCAAAACAAAATAAAACACAAAACAAAACTACCTGATCAGTCCCTTCAACATTCCCTCCTATTTGGACTCTGCGAAAGTAATGTAGCAGGGTTCAAAACGACATATCAACATAATAAAATTAGGCACTCTATCGGGGGGGGGGGCACTAGTTTGGCCCCCTGTAATACACAACAGCCTGGAACAAAAAAAATTACTTTCTCCTGACAAAAATACATTTTATCTTTAAAATGACCTGCAACCATTTACCTGTAAAACATCTCACATTTTTAAAAATGACATTTAGGCAGCACCATAGCACGTGCCTCATGTGTGAAAACCAAAAATAAAACAAGACAAATGTAATTAGTTATTCAATAACACAGAAAATAATATATCTGGTAATATTAATTACTGCAAACCAATAAGCTGTACATAAAAATAAGAAACAGAGGGGGCACATACATTTTCAAAACCCCGTGTCTCACAATATCTGTAGTTTAATACATTTGAATCAACATCAAAACATTCCAACATTAAATCTTATCACATTATAACACATTAATCTGCAGTATAGCTTTTATCTTTTTACAAACAGATCCAGCCGGCTGTAATATTTTTCTCGCTTGGTGTAGTTACAGACGACTGCGCGTGCACGAAGATAAGACACGTTGCATAAAAAAAAATGAAAAAAAGTGGAACTGATTTTAACCCCATCCACAAAACACGAACATTTTTAGACATTACTGCTGTTAAAAATAGGAAACATACAATATAGTTCTGCTTTTATTGTGGCCATTAGTTTCAAACTTCAGACATGTTACATTACACACATCACACAGATGTCTCATCACATCACACATGTTACATTGCACACATCACACATCACACAGATGTCTCATCACATCACACCTGTTCACATTACACTCCCCCCGTTCTGACCCACGTTAGTCACTGCACTGTACCCGGCTGCTCCGTTTTCTTCACTCTTCCAATGAAAATTTACACCTGTATTTAAATTGTTCTTTCTCACATCATCTTACTTGTAACCACCTGTAATCACCTGCTTTGTCCTTTTAACTTATGCCTTGTCCTGGCCACTCCACTCCCTTTCTCAACTTTCCACAAACCATTGTCTTTATCACATGCAAACATCCTTCTTACGGCTGCCAGCCTCTTCAACAATTTTTTACAGTGTGTTATTTTGCCTTCACATACTTTACAATTAAAGCCCCAGCTCCTTTTGCTCATTCTAATGTTGGCCGGGACCAGTGCCCCAAAGCATCTTTGTCTAACTTCCCCCTGACCCCATGGTCGGAGAGCAGTAGGGTGATTTCCGGTAAATCCCCCACCTCCAGGCAAACAGGCCATGCCACGTTTGCCGACAGATATCTCAGACCAGTCTATGTCATAGACTGTCTTACCAATACAATATCAAAAGTCGTTCCTCCAGACATTCTAGCAGTAGGATCCTCTGATCCCTCACTGGATTGAACATCAAGAACAGACAAAATGCTGCCAATCAACAATTACAAGAGCAAATTCTTCAACACAATAGACATTCATGAACCTCCATTGATTCAAGCAGGAGTTGGTAACTTCACTTATGCAGAACACTTGCTGCCGGGGGGGTGTCTTTCGGTTCATACAGCCTGTGATGTAGCATATATCCCAAACTCTTTCCTCTAGCACTTTGCAATCGTTTCACATGCAAATTATATTTAGTAACATATATATTATCCTCCCCGCTCAGTTGTTCACTTTGTGGGTTGTAGTTTAGGGGGCTGTTATCTATGTTGGTGATAATTTCTTTACGGGCTATGGGTCTGAGCCAATACCAATGTCCTTCACTGTACTACGACACAGGTGGCACCTGGGGTAAGTGTCAGGGTCATTCATTGAATACAGGATGTTATATTACAACGGTATTCAATCCAGCGGTCTGATGTTATACTACTACAGACTTAATTACTTGGATGTTATTTTACATCAAAGTGTATATGCCGGATTATCATGTGCTAGAAATCAGTCTGTACTGATTCCCACCTTATGCCAGTCTGGCAATGCATACAACTGGTTTATGGACCCTTACACACAATATCACTGGCTGGCAATGCGTTAGGAAAATATAAATGATTTTCTAATACAGTATTCAAAGTTTTCCCTGTTGCACTGGGTAATGGTATTGAGTGCAAATTCAATATAGACACAATTGCTTCTCCTTGCACTGGATTCTACATTATCAGGACTTAACCATTGAAGTCCCTGTGGTACTACAGGATATTACTCACAACTATCCAACTGTCCTCTCACCTACAAACAGTTAATACCTCCCAACTATAATCCCAGACAAACGGGTAACAGAACAACTATTAATCCTCAACAATTTGACACAACTAAATAACAAATGACACTACAATAAAGCAGCAAGCAGAAGTTTTGTTTTTTTCCTCACAGTCCAGACTACAATCTTTGCATTTCAAATACTTCACATGTGAGTTACGACTTCTCTCCGCCATGCGCTACGTCACTGCATTCCAAAGGCGGAGATCTTACACTTCCCACAATGGTTAACAATGTAATTGCTGGCAAAAATTCTCTCATGTCTTTCATATCAACAGTTTAAGATCACGTACACACCTGCAATCCTTCATCACACAAAAAGCTTCAACATACCTTTTTTGGATCCATCTTTCAACCCGTTCTGACTAAGGAGCCTCGTCCATAAAGAAGTGACGTCTGACAGCTAGATTCCAAGGCTTACGCAATACATGTGTGAATGGTGTAAGAATAAGCTCCTTACCTACCGCGGTTTTTTGTAATTCACAGATGCAAAGCCAGACCTCTCCAGCGACAGCTTATCAGACGTGCAATCTTCCTGGGTTTTATCGGCACCATTACTGTCGTGGAAATCCATCACTCAAAATATATTAGACTGAAATTTATACGAGTACAAACAGACTCTCAAGGCCAGACTCCATTAGTCAGTATCCTAATTAGGATATTTCACCGATATATATCGAGAGAGGAGAAGAAAACACACAGACACGCTGAAATGTTCAAAATGCTCCTCTGAAGGATTTATTATCAGACTCAAACTGTTAAACTGAAATTCAGAAGGGGTGTAGGCTTGAGGTAAACCAATCAGAGACAATGTAACAATATTTGTTATTCAATAAAAAGCATACAATAAAATACATCCCAGATACATCATTATAATTCTGCACACATTACGTTTTTGCAGGCCTTATCTCTTTAGGACAGAATGTCCTCGTGGAGATGGGGGAGAGACCTTCCTTCACGCATACTTGCCACCTTCGCATCTCCCTCCCTGTCCATCTTCGCATGGGAACCAAGGTCAAAGATAAAACATACGAAATCAACATTACTTGTATTAAAGGAACAATGACTTTTCTATTCACTACAATAAAACCAAAATGGGAACTCCAGACAAGATGGCTGCTGCACGAAACTAAATAATTTAAACATTATCATCACTTTCACATAATACATATCTTAGTAATTCGGCATCCTGCTTGATAATTCACAATGTAATTTCATACAGAGAATATAAGCAAATAAATCATCCTTCACAATACATACGTTACACACACACTATGGCCTCATGCACATGACCGCACTGGTTAGTTGTGCATTGGTGTATCATTAGGATTCACAACAATTCACCATTACTGGCAAATCCAGACCGTAAAATTACTTGACTTGAGTTTTTGCGGTCCGGATTTGCAGCCCCCATACGGCTCAGTGTAAACCACGGTCGTGTGCATAGGGCCATAGAAATGAATGGATCCGCAATTTATACGCAAATATGCGGATAAATTACAGCTGCGAAAAACCGGTCATGTGCATGAGGCTATACTGTACGTCCGTACATACATACACACTCTGATACATACACAAATATATATATACACACACACACACTAAACTGCACAAATATACACATACAGTACGTACATTACATACTCGTATATGTATATATATATATATATATATACACACACACACACACACTAAACTACACATATATACACATACAGTACGTACATTACATACTTGTATATGTATATATATATATATATATATATACACACACACACACACTAAACTACACAAATATACACATACAGTACGTACATTACATACTCGTATATGTATGTATATATATATATATATATATATATATACACACACACACACACTAAACTACACAAATATACACATACAGTACGTACATTACATACTCGTGTGTGTATATATATGTATATATATATACACACACACATACAGTACACACACAATAAACACATTACATACATACAGTACACACTACACATACCTTTTGTAGACTTCAGAGAACATCATGAAGAGGTGGAGAGTCCATGGCAGGATTTCCCCTGAGCGTCCTCATGCCGTGATGAGTGCAGTGCAGACACACTGCCCCCTGCTCTCTCCGTCCAGACACTCAGCGGGATCATATTACAACAGGGACAGGAGAGTGGAGAGCAGCCGGGGAAGTCAGGGGGGGGGATTATTAAGGTGGCACAGGAGCGATATTCTCTTAAGGAGGCAGCACATCTTGCAGCTGCTAATAAGTTGTCCAGCAGCTCTGTAATGCCGCCCCCTCTAAGACCATGCAGTGTGCCGCCTCAAGCCAGAGGCTCAACTTGCCTCATGGTACGTGCGACCCTGTGTGTCAAGTACAAGGACAAGAGAAATGTCATTGTATTGACAACAATACATGGCCACACCAGTACCCACGTACCAGCAAAATCTGGAATCCAACAAACAGATAGCGCTCCTTTCCTTCTCAGCACTCCCATGGGCCTAAACGGCAGTTTATCACCACAAATGGGATATTGCCCCACTCAGGACAAATTGGGCAACAAAATGGGATATTTTATTCCCTGTGAAAATAAGACATTTTGATCAAAAATTACATCTTGTTGGAAAAAAATGATTTTTTTTTAATTTCACAGCCCAATTCAAATACGTGCTGTGAAAAAACTGTGTGGTCAAAATGGTAACAAGAACCATACATGAATTCCTTGAGGGGTGTAGTTTCCAAAATGGGGTCACTTTTGGGGGATTCCTACTGTTTTGGCACCTCAACACCTCTACAAACCTGGCATGCTGCCTAAAATATATTCTAATAAAAAAAGAGGCCCCAAAATTCACTAGGTGCTTCTTTGCTTCTGGGGCTTGTGTTTTAGTCCACAAGCGCACTAGAGCCACATGTCCAACATTTCAAAAAACTGCAGAATCTGGACAATACATATTTAGTAGTGTTTCTCTGGTAAAACCTTCTCTGTTACAGGAAAAAAAATTGAACCAAATTGAAATTCAGCAAGAGAAATTAAATTTGCAAATTTCACCTTTAATTCCTGTGAAATTCCTAAAGGGTTAAAAAACTTTCTAACTACTGTTTTGCATACTTTGAGGGGTCTAGTTTATAAAATGGGGTGTTTTTTGCAGGTTTATAATACATAGGCCCCTCAAAGCCACTTCAGAACTGAACAGGTACCTTAAAAAAAAAGGCTTTTGAAATTTTCTTAAAAATATGAGAAATTGCTGTTTATGTTCTAAGTCTTGTAACGTCCAATAAAAATAAAAAAAAATGTTCAAAAAACGATGCCGATCTAAAGTAGACATATGGAAAATGTGAACTAGTAACTATTTGGGGGAGGGGGGTAAAACCATCTGTTTTACAAGCAGATGCATTTAAATTGAGAAAAATGCTATTTTTTCAAAATTTTCGCAAAATTTTGTCATTTTTCACAAATCTACACTGAATATATCGAACACATTTTACCACTAACATAAAGCCCAATGTGTCACGAGAAAACAATCTCAGAATCGCTTGGATAGGTTTAAAGAGGCTCTGTCACCAGATTTTGCAACCCCTATCTGCTATTGCAGCAGATAGGCGCTGCAATGTAGATTACAGTAACGTTTTTATTTAAAAAAAACGAGCATTTTTGGCCAAGTTATGACCATTTTTGTAGTTATGCAAATGAGGCTTGCAAAAGTCCAAGTGGGTGTGTTTAAAAGTAAAAGTCCAAGTGGGTGTGTATTATGTGCGTACATCGGGGCGTTTTTAATACTTTCACTAGCTGGGCGCTCTGATGAGAAGTAACATCCTCTTCTCTTCAGAACGCCCAGCTTGTGACAGTGCAGATCTGTGACGTCACTCACAGGTCCTGCATCGTGACGGCCACATCGGCACCAGAGGCTACAGTTGATTCTGCAGCAGCAACAGCGTTTGCAGGTAAGTCGATCTTACCTGCAAACGCTGATGCTGCTGCAGAATCAACTGTAGCCTCTGCTGCCGATGTGGCCGTCACGATGCAGGACCTGTGAGTGACGTCACAGATCTGCACTGCCAGAAGCTGGGCGTTCTGAAGAGAAGAGGATGTTACTTCTCTTCACAGCGCCCAGCTAGTAAAAGTATTAAAAACGCCCCGATGTACGCACCTAATACACGCCCACTTGGACTTTTACTTTTAAACACACCCACTTGGACTTTTGCAAGCCTCATTTGCATAACTACAAAAATGGTCGTTTTTTTAAAATAAAAACGTTACTGTAATCTACATTGCAGCGCCTATCTGCTGCAATAGCAGATAGGGGTTGCAAAATCTGGTGACAGAGCCTCTTTAAGCATTCCGACGTTATTACCACATAAAGTGAAATATGTCAAATTTCAAAAATGGCTCTGAGCCTTAAAGGACCACTGTCACGAAAAAAATATTTTTTATATCAATTTGGTTTTAGTGTTTTATTAAAAAAAAAAATATTTATTTGTGTGTTTGTGTTTTACTTTTTTTTATTTTTTCACTTTTTCTTGTCCATGGGGGCTGCCATTTTTTTTTCCATCTCTGTATGTGTCGATTAACGACACATACAGACATGGAATACGGCACATACAGTCCCATAGTGAATGCGAACGGGGCCCGTTCCATCCACTATGCTGTACGCCGTCTGTGTGGGAACGGCGCATGCGCCGCTCCCACCCAGTCCAAATTGAACTGTGCGACGTCTGGCGCCATTTTCTTGTGGACCGGAAGTCGCGGCCGGACAGTAAGATTACTACTTCCGGTCGCGGCTTCCGGACTTGTGCACTTGGAGCGGAGGTAGCAGACGGAGCGGACGGACCGGAGGGAGCGGCGGCGGCAGGAGCAGGTAAGTTAGGTCTGTGTATGTACGTGTTTTACTATGTGTTTACTACTGTATGTTAACCTACTACACTGTGTGTTAGCTCAAAAAATGGCGACACACAGTGTAGGAGGTTTGACCGTTCAATCCCCTCGTTTCTCCCGGCACTAGCCAGGATAAAGGAGGGGGGATTCTGAGAGCTCACTAGAGCGAGTGAGTTTTCTCAATGCTGCAATTTTGGGAATTGCTCCATCTAGTGACCAGCGCTGGGAAATATTATAAATTAGAATCTAATTTATAATATTTCCTGACTCGTGAAAAAATTAGAACAATGTTTAATCACCTATACACTAACTGTTTAACTAAAAAAATAAATATATATTTTTCTAGCGACACATTGCCTTTAAGGCCAAAACAAGGCTGCGTCCTTAACCCCTTCCTTCTTTGGGCACTTTTGACCTTCCTGACAGAGCCTCATTTTTCAAATCTGACATGTTTCACTTTATGTGGTAATAACTCTGCAATGCTTTTACCTATCCAAGCGATTCTGAGATTGTTTTCTCGTGACACATTGGACTTTATGTTACGGGCAAAATTTGGCTGATACATTCAGTATTTAATTGTGAAAAACACCAAAATTTTGCGAAAAGAATTTTTCTCAATTTAAATGTATCTGCTTGTAAGACAGGCAGTTATAACACACAAAAATGTTGCTAACTAACATCCCCCATATGTCTACTTTAGATTGGCATCGTTTTTTGAACATCATTTCATTTTTCTAGGACGTTACAAGGCTTAGAACTTTAGCAGCAATTTCTCACATTTTCAAGAAAATTAAAAAATGCTATTTTTACAGGGGCCAGTTCAGTTGTGAAGTGGCTTTGAGGTCCTTAGATATTATAAACCCGCAATAAGTCACCCCATTTTAAAAACTGCACCCCTCAAAGTATTCAAAACAGCATTTAGAAAGTTTCTTAACCCTTTAGACATTGCGCAGGAATTAAGGCAAAGTAGAGGTGAAATTTACAAAGTTCATTATTTTTTTCCACAAATTCATTTTGAATCCATTTTTTTTGTACCACAGAAGGTTTTACCCAATAAATGCAACTCAAATTGTATTGCCCAGGTTCTGCAGTTTTAGGAAATATCCCACATGTGGCTCTAGTTCGCTACTGGACTGAAGCACCGGCCTCCGAAGCAAAGGAGCACCTAGTGGATTTTGGGCCTCCTTTTTATTAGAATATATTCTAGGCAGCATGTCAGCTTTAAAGAGGTCTTGTCACTGGTGTAGCTATAGGGGTCGCAGTGGTCGCAATTGCGACCGGGCCCCGAAGCCAGGGGAGCCCACAGCCCCCCGCACCACATCAATAAAAAGTTACTATAGTAACTCGGCCGCGGACCCCTGTTACTATAGTAACAGACTGTACTTACCTTCCTGGTTCCGGATCGCAGCGGAGGTCCTGACGTCAAGTGCTGTGCGCAGCGCATGACGTCACCGCACTATGTGCCGCGCACAGCTTCGAGACGACAGAACTACCGCCGCGGCTGAAGAGGAAGGTAAGATTAGCCCTGACTGGCAGGGTCCAACTCCCGGGACCCGTCAATCAGCTGTTTTGAAGGGGCCGCAGCACTCGTACGAGAGCTGCTCCCCTTCATTCCGGTCACACTGTGAATCGGTGTCGGCGATTCACAGTGTGAGCGAGTAGTGAAATGAAGGGGAAGCAGCTGTCGTACGAGTGCTGCGGCCCTTACAAAACAGCTGATTTGCGGGTCCCGGGAGACACATCAGCTATTGATGGCCTATCCTGTGGATAGGCCATCAATGTTTAGGGACTGCACAACCCCTAAGCCTACGATGTAGCAGGCTTAGGGGGCCCATGAGACAGGATCACAGATTGTGTGATCCTGTCTGCTGGGCCCTGTATCTAAGCCAATCACATGGTAGGCTTAGATACATGGCCCATGCGTGATCCTGTCTGCTGGGCCCTGGATATAAGCCTACCACACTGTAGGTTTAGATACAGGGCCCCAGCACACAGTAATCTGTATCTAAGCCTACGTTGTGGTAGGCTTAGATACAGGGTCCCACAGAAAGTATCACACATGGGCCCTGTATCTAAGCCTAACACATGTGTTACTAATCGTTTTTCTTGTGCGTTTTCTTACAGGTTCGGTAGTTGGACTACGGCGGATTCCAGGACTACTTCGATGACGGCTTTTTTTTTATTATCAATAAAATGGTTAATGAACGTTGTGTGGGTTTTTATTTTTATTTTAATAAAATATTTTTTCTATGTCTTTGTGTTTTTTTTTTAAACTATATTACTACCGCCTTAGTAATGGCCGCCGGCTGATTGACAGCATCCATTGCTAAGGCGGGGCTTAGTGTAAGCCGGTGCAGAGGCGAACACTAACCCCCTTTATTACCCTGGTACCCAACGCCACCAGGGGTACTGGGAAGAACCGGGTACGATCCAGTACCTGACCATCTGTAGTGATGGTTAGCCACTGGGGCGGCCGCAGGCTGGTAGCATCAGGAGTGGAAAGGCCAAAAACAGTGGCCCTTCACACCCTGGTGATGCTAGGCTGCTGCTGCTTTATTGTATCTGGCTGGTTATGAAAAATGGGGGGGACCCCACGTCATTTAAAAAAATAAAAATAATTGAAAAGAACAATGTGGGGTCCCCCCCCCAATTTTCATAACCAGCCAGATACAACACAGCAGCAGCAGGCAGCATTACCAGGGTGGGAAGGGCCACTGTTTTTGGCCTTCCCCAGCCTAATAGTACCAGCCTGCGGCCACCCCGGTGCCTGCCCGTCACTACAGATGGACGGGTACGGGTTCGTACCCGGCTCTTCCCAGCACCCCTGGTGGCGGTGGGTACCGGGGTAATAATGGGGGTTAGTGTTAGCCTCTGCACCTGCTAACATTAAGCCCCGCCTTAGTAATGGAGGTTGTCAATCAGCCAGCGGCCATTACTAAGGCGGTGATAATAAAGTTTAAAAAGATACAAGCACATAGAAAAAATATTTTATTGAAATAAAAAAACACAACCCTCATTAACCATTTTATTGAGAATAAAAAAACGCCATCATTGAAGTCCTCGAATCCGAAGTCCAACAACCGAACCTGTAAAAAAAACACAAACACACAAAAATAATCAGTAACACATAAAGAAGCAAAGTTATTATTCTTACCTATCCTGGGTCCAGCGCTGGAGCCGCAATGCCAGCGAGCTGAGCCCTGTATCTAATCCAATCATGTGTGATACTGTCTGCTGGGCCCTGTATCTAATCGTATCATGTGTGATACTGTTTGCTCAGCCCTGTATCTAATCCCATCATGTGTGATACTGTTTGCTGAGCCGCTGTATCTAATCCTATCATGTGTGATAGTGTCTGCTGGGCCCTATATCTAATCCTATCATGTGTGATACTGTCTGCTGAGCCACTGTATCTAATCCTATCATGTGTGATACTGTCTGCTGGGCCCTATATTTAATCCAATCATGTGTGATACTGTCTGCTGAACCACTGTATCCAATCCTATCATGTGTGATACTGTCTGCTGGGCCCTATATCTAATCCTATCATGTGTGATACTGTCTGCTGGGCCACTGCATCTAATCCAATCATGTGTGATACTGTCTGCTGGGCCCTATCTCTAATCCTATCATGTATGATACTGTCTGCTGAGCCACTGTATCTAATCCAATCATGTGTGATACTGTCTGCTGGGCCCTATCTCTAATCCTATCATGTGTGATACTGTCTGCTGAGCTGCTGTATCTAATCCTATCATGTGTGATACTGCCTTCCGAGCCACTGTATCTAATCCGATCATGTGTGATACTGTCTGCTCAGCAACTGTATCTAATCCTATTATGTGTGATACTGCCTTCTGAGCCACTGTATCTAATCCTATCATGTGTGATACTGTCTGCTGAGCCACTGTATCTAATTCTATCATGTGTGATACTGCCTTCTGAGCCACTGTATCTAATCCTATCATGTGTGATACTGTCTGCTGAGCCACTGTATCTAATCCAATCATGTGTGATACTGTCTGCTGGGCCCTGTATCTAATCGTATCATGTGTGATACTGTTTGCTCAGCCCTGTATCTAATCCCATCATGTGTGATACTGTCTGCTGAGCCGCTGTATCTAATCCTATCATGTGTGATAGTGTCTGCTGGGCCCTATATCTATTCCTATCATGTGTGATACTGTCTGCTGAGCCACTGTATCTTTCCTATTATGTGTGATACTGCCTTCTGAGCCACTGTATCTAATCCTATCATGTGTGATACTGTCTGCTGAGCCACTGTATCTAATCCTATCATGTGTGATAATGCCTTCCGAGCCACTGTATCTAATCCGATCATGTGTGATACTGTCTGCTCAGCCACTGTATCTAATCCTATCATGTGTGATACTGTCTGCTGAGCCACTGTATCTAATCCTATCATGTGTGATACTGCCTTTTGAGCCACTGTATCTAATCCTATCATGTGTGATACTGTCTGCTGAGCCACTGTATCTAATCCTATCATGTGTGATACTGCCTTCTGAGCCACTGTATCTAATCCTATCATGTGTGATACTGTCTGCTGAGTCATTGTATCTAATCCTATCATGTGTGATACTGTCTGCTGAGCCATTGTATCTAATCCTATCGTGTGTTATACTGTCTGCTGAGCCACTGTATCTAATCCTATCATGTGTGATACTGTCTGCTGAGCCAATGTATCTAATCCTATCCATAGTTTATAGGGTCGTAGTGCTATAGATATGCTATGCTGTCTCCTATACACACTTTTTTTTTTGGGCGAACACATATGTATTTTGGCTATTTCCCCTGACATTTTAAGCCCTGAGGGTATGTTCACACGGCAGCGTCCATTACGGCTGAAATTACGGTGCTGTTTTCAGGAGAAAACAGCACCGTAATTTCAGCCGTAATGGCAAGTGCAGGCGTCTTTCGCTGTGTCCATTACGGTTGTAATTGGAGCTGTTTTTCCATGGAGTCCATGGAAAACGGCTCCATTTACGTCTGAAGAAGTGACAGGTCTTTTTTACGCGCCACCTTTTGACAGCGGCGCGTAAAAAAAATGGCCGTCGGCGTAGTACATCGTAAGACCCATTCTAATGAATGGGCAGATGTTTGCCGACGCTTTTGAGCCGCATTTTCGGACGTAATTCAATGCTAAAATGCCAGAATTACGTCCGTAAATAGTGTGTGTGAACCCAGCCTTAGTGACGCCCCGGCTGCTAGTGCTGCATTGTTGGGTCACTTAGGAGACCCAGCGATGCAGCTGAAAGCTGCGGACCGTCGGCCATGAGGAGTTTGCGGGGGGGGGACCCAATAAGAACTTTTGCATCGGGGCCCATGAGCCTTTAGCTACGCCCCTGGGTCTTGTGGAACTAAAACAGTGGAAACCCTACAAAAGTGACCCCATTTGGGAAACTACACCCCTCGAGGAATTTATTTAGGGGTGTAGCAAGCATATTGACCTGCCAGTTTTTTTGCAAAAAGTTTTGGAACTAGGCCATGAAAATGAAAATCTACATTTTTTCAAATAAAGTGTAGGTTTAGCTATTTTTTTTTTCATTTCCAAAAGAACTAAAGTAGAAAAGGCACCACAACATTTGTAGAGCAATTTCTCCCGAGTAAAACAATACCCGACATGTGGTAATAAACGGTTGTTTGGAGACACGGCAGGGCTTAGAAGGGAAAGAGCGCCATTTGGCTCTTGGAACTCAAATTTAGCAGGAATGGTTTGCGGAGGCCATGTCGCATTTGCAAAGCCCCCGAGGGGACAAAACAGTGGAAACCCCCAACAAGTGACCCCATTTTGGAAACTACACCCCTTGAGGAAATTATCTAGGGGTACAGTGAGCAGTTTGACCCCACAGGTGTTTTACAGAACTTATTGGAAGTAGGCCGTAAAAATGAAAATCTACATTTTTTCAAAGAAAATGTAGGTTTAGGTATTTTCTTTTCATTTCCACAAGGACTGAAGGAGAAAAAGCACCGTAACATTTGTAAAGCAACTTCTTCCGAGTAAAACAATACCCCACATGTGGTCACAAACATCTGTTTGGACACACAGTAGGGCTCAGAATGGAACTAGCACCATTTGGATTTTGGAATGGTTTCTGGGCGCCATGTCACATTTGCTGAGCCCCTGTAGTACTAGCACAGTGGAAACACCCCAAAAGTGACTCCATTTGGAAAACTGCACCCCCTGAGGAATCATCTAGGGGTATAGTGAAAATTTTGATGCCAAAGGTTTTTTGCTGAATTAATTAGAATTAAGCCATGAAAATGAAAAATAATTTTTTTTTCCAACAAGATGTAGTTTTAGATCAACATTTTTCATTTTTACAAGGATTAGAGAAGAAAAAGCACCCCAACATTTGTAAAGAAATTTCTCCCAAGTACGGTAACACCCCATATGTAGTTATAATCAGCTGTTTACATATATGGGAGCATTCAGAAGAAAAGGAGCGGTATTTATCTTTATCGTAGATTTTGCTGGAATGGTTTGCGGACGCCATGTTGCATTTGCAAAATTACTGATGTACCAAACAAAAGTGACCCCGTTTTAGAAACTACACCCCTAAAGGCATTTATCAAGGGGTGTAGTGAGAATTTAGACTCCACAGGTGTTTTTCAGAACTGAATACGCCGTGGATGGTGCAAAGTGAAAATTGCAATTTCTCCACTGATATGCCCATTCACCGCACAATATGTTGTGCACCTAGAAAATCTTACCCTATAAATTGTAAAGCGTGTTCTCCCGGGTATGGTAATGCCTTACTTGCAGCCATAAATTGCTGTTTGGACACACTGTAGAGCTAAGAAGGGAAAGACCGCCATTTTGAGCATGGATTTTGCTTGGTACTAGTTCTGTTTGGGGTTTTTCTGGTATTTCAGTTTATAATGTGGGGGCATATGTAATCTGTGCGGAGTACATCAAGGCATAATAACAGGGTATAATAATGGGGTAAATAATACAATTATCCATATATGTGTGGTACGATGTGAAGGAATCCGTTATGCGCAGGCCGGTGTCACACTGATAAACGGTTTTCTTTCTTATCCCCCTTCTGTAACGCTCTGCACCTTTTGGGGACTTTTTCTCCTTCGTAGTTTGGGAAATATTGCTGGGAAAGTTTTGCGCTGGTATAAAACGGGCGCCCTGGCTTCCAGCGGATGTGCTATGTCCCTTCCCTTTCCTAGTTCCTAAATACTAGGGCCCTGAAACTGAAGGAATGTTCCCCTTCGGCCTGCGCATTGAGATGTTTTTCATCACCGCATTACTAGTGCCATAACTTTTTTATTTTTCAGTTGATTGAGCGGTGTGCGGGCTTGTTTTTTGCGAGACGGGCTGTAGATTTTATTGGTACCATTTTGGAACACATACGACTTTTTGATCACTTTTTATTTCATTTTTTGGTAAAGGAAATTACCAAAAACAAGCAATTCTGGAATAGTTTTTTATTGGGGGTTTTTTCGGCATCCACAGTGCGCCCTAAATTACATGTTAGCTTTATTCTGCGGGTCGATACGATTACGGCGATACCAAATTTATATAGTTTTTTTTATGTATTGCAGCTTTTGCACAATAAAATCACTTTTTTTATAAAATCATTTGTTTTCTGTGTCGCCATATTCTAAGACCCATAACTTTTTTATTTTTGCGTGCACAAAGCGGTGTCAGGGATTCTTTTTTGCGGGACGGATTGTCGTTTTTATTAGTACTATTTTGGAGTAAATGTGACTTTTTGATCACTTTTTATAGCATTTTTTGGAAGGAGATGTGACCTAAAAACAAAGATTCTGGTGTTGTTTTTCATGTTTTTTTTTTACGGCGTTCACCGTGCGGGATAAATTACATAACAGTTTTGTAGTTTGGGTTGTTACGTACGCAGCGATACCAATTATGTATAGTTTTTTTTATGTATTGCAGCTTTTGCACAATAAAATCACTTTTTTTATAAAATCATTTGTTTTCTGTGTCGCCATATTCTAAGACCCATAACTTTTTTATTTTTGCGTGCACAAAGCGGTGTTAGGGATTATTTTTGGCGGGATGGATTGTCGTTTTTATTAGTACTATTTTGGAGTAAATGTGACTTTTTTATCACTTTTTATAGCATTTTTTGGAAGGAGATGTGACCTAAAAACAAAGATTCTGGCGTTGTTTTTCATGTTTTTTTTTTACGGCGTTCACCGTGCGGGATAAATTACATAATAGTTTTGTAGCTTGGGTCGTTACGGACGCGGCGATACCAATTATGTATATTTTTTTTTAATTTTTACGTTTTTTTCCATAATAAAAGACTTACTATGGGAAAAAAGTCAGTTTAGCTTTAGTTTTATTTGAAAAGTGTGTGTTTTTATTGTTTTACCACATTTTTATTACGTTTTTTTGACTTGTCCCACTAGGGGACTTGAGGGCCTGATGTCCCGATCGCTACTCTAATACACTGCACTACATACGTAGTGCAGTGTATTAGCGCTGTCAGTTATTCACTGACAGCAAGCCTATGAGGACACGCCGCAGGCGGGTCCTCATCGGCTCCCGTACAAGGCAGACTCGGACGCCATTTTCTGGCGTCCGATTGCCACAGCAACCCAGCGATTGCTCTATTGAGCGCAGCATCTGAGGGGTTAATCTGCCAGATCGGAGAATAGCTCCGGTCCTGGCAGTTACAGGAGGGTGCCAGCTGTATAATACAGCTGTCACCCCGCGGTGATGGTGCCGGCTCTGCTTCAGAGCCCGCACCATCACTGCGCAGTACCTATTCAGCGCTTTGTGGGAAGCACCTCCCGACAGCGCTGTATATATACGGCGGATGTCGGGAAGGGGTTAAGGGTCTAAAGTGGCTCAGTCACCACATTATAAGTGCCCTATCTCTTACATAATTAGATTGGCGCTATAATGTAGGTAACAGCAGTGTTTTTTATTTCGAAAAACTATCTATTTTCACCAAGTTATGAGCGATTTTGGCTTTATTCTAATGAATTTCTTAATGCCCAACTGGGCATGTTTTTAGTTTTGACCAAGTGGGCGTTGTGGAGAGAAGTGTATGACGCTGACCAATCAGTGACCAATCAGCGTCATACACTTCTCTCCATTCATTTACTCTATACATAGTGATCCTGCGTTGTTCACTATGTACAGTCACATACTCACACATTAACATTACTGTGTCCTGACAGTGAATAGACATCACTTCCAGCCAGGACTTACAGCCCATCAAGCGTGATCTCGCTGTAAGCTGTCATTTACAGCATGATCTCGCGAGCGTTATATGAACGCTTGTCTGCCCGATAATCGTCCAGTGTAAAACCCCTTAAAGAAGCTCTGTCACCAGATTATAAGTGCCCTATCTCCTATATAATCTGATCGGCGCTGTAATGTAGATAACAGTGGTTTTTATTTTGAAAAACGATAATTTCTCAGCAAGTTATGAGCAATTTTATATTTATGCTAATTCGTTTCTTAATAGACAACTGGGCGTTTTTTTTTACCTTTTGACCAAGTGGGCGTTGTAAAGAGAATTGTATGACACTGACCAATCAGCGTCATACACATCTCTCCATTCATGTCCATTTATATTCACTGCACAGCGTGATCTCGCGAGATCACGCTGTGCTGTCATATACACCCACATTAACTTTACTGAAGTGTCTTGAGAGTAAATAGACATTGCCTCCAGCCAGGACGCGATGTCTATTCACACTCCCGACACTGCGGTAAAGTTTTTGTGGCACTTACTCATTCATAGCGTGATATGGAGTGATCACGCTGTGCTGTGATTAAGTCCCACACAAACTTTACCATCCTGGCTGGAGGTGATGTCTATTCACTCTCAAGACACTTTAGTAAAGTTAATGTGTGAGTAAGTGACAGCACAGCGTGATCTCTCGTGATCACACTGTGCTGAGTACAGATGGACATGAATGGAGAGAAGTGTATGATGCTGATTGGTCAGCGTCATACTGTAACGTCTATGGCCACGGCCTGTCGTTCAGACTTACTCCTCGACGGCCGTGGCCATGGACTTGTGTGTTCTCTGCAGCGTCGTCCCCCAGTGAGGCGTGGGCACTCACTTCCTGGTATCGAGACTGTCTCCCGGAGGGCCCGCACATGCACGGTCTTAATGGGCCAGTGCGCGCATAATTGCAGGAAGTCTGCAATCAAGCCCAGAATGCTACTGGACTATAAAAGGGGCTCTGCCCTCTTGTTATTTGCCTGAGCAGTGTTCGTTACCCTAAGTTTGTCTTGCAAATGGTCTCCTAGTGTCTTCCAGTTCCCAAGTGTTTCCTGTTCCTGTATCCTGTATCCTGTTTCTCGTGCTATCCAGATCAAGTACCGTGCTGAGCTGTTGTCGTGTTGTGCTGCATTCCACGCCTGTTCTGCTACGCCACGCCTGACGTCTACCCGCCGCCTGGTCCCAATATAGCCTGCCTTGCTACTGTCCGAGTTGCCACAGGTACCCTTTCTGGACTATAGACTCTGTGCTATACCTGTTTGGTCAGCTGCTGTCCCGCTACGCGGAATGGCCCAGTGGGTCCACACCTTGCATAGTGACAGTACGCTCAGGCCATGGACCCTGCTGGTCAATTCAAGGGTATATCACCCCCCCCCCCCCCAAAGCGCTGCATCTATGGTGTTTATAAGCAGATCAGAACCCCACTATAAAATTGCGGGGTTCCGATGGCTGCCAAGTACGGAAGCCTGATAGGTCCCACCCAGAGGCGGGGCTTAAAATGTGTCCGGCCGCAGTAACAAGATGGCGTGGGCTCAGAAGCTGAGCCTGCGCCATCAGCCGCCGGTGTCAGCTTTATGTTACAGCTGACATTGTGCTGTAATGGTAGGGTATGCAGCTAGCTCCAATCCCTGCCATTAACCCCTTGGATGCCGCAATCAAATACGATCGCGGCATCTTAGTGGGACCGGTTACCGGGATGACCAACTGTGTGACATCATTTTGGAATTACTTCAATTCATTTTGAGTCATAATTTTTTCGTATTTAAAGACTGTTATTACTTGCAGAAGCTGGGTACTGCCATGGGTGCGGCGTGCGCTCCGTCCTATGCAAACCTGTTCCTCGGTTTTTGGGAGAGACAGGTTTTCCATGGGGACGGCACTTGCGCCGCTGAGCATTTGCACTCCTGGCTACATTACATTGATGACATTTTTTTGTATCTGGCAAGGATCGGAGTCTGGTCTGATGAGTTTCATGCAGCAGCTTAACAATAACCCATTCAACATTAAATTTACATATAAACACCATCAACAACGTGTAGAATTTCTGGACATACAGATCTTTTCAGATGGTCTGGGCTTCCTACACACTGATGTCTTTTGGAAATCAACATGAGAAGAGCTAAAAATTTAAAGGATTTTCTCGTTAAAAGTCACTACATACCACGTCACGTATGTCCATTTGGTTCTCTTGGACCTAGAAAGGGATTCTACCCCTGTGGTGATTGTAGATCTTGTGTCAATATCAGTCGGGCAATTAACTTTTCTTCAGCCGATGGAACGAGGCACTTTGAAATGAGAGAATATATTTCTTGTAGCACGACACATGTGGTATATTATGCCACATGTGGCTGTCCCAAAATCTATATAGAACTTACTTCTAGAGAGCTGAGAATTTGCACGAGAGAGCATGTGCGTGATATCATGGGGGCCAGTGAAATCGAAGACCTAACACAGCTAAAGACCCTGCCTAGACACTTTAAACGACACCACGGTTGCAATCCCAGGACACTATTAGTGCGAGGGATCGATGGAATACATTGTGGCATCGGGGGGGGGGGCATTGTGAAGAGAGTTTTGGCACAAAGAGAGTGCAAATGGATTGTCCTGTTGGGATCCATGAAACCCCATGGACTTGAAGATCCGCTGCTTTATTTTGGCAGCGCTAAGTCAAGCGGTTGCTTCTCCTCATTTTTCTCATTTTGTCCTTTTGTGTTTTATGTGATATTGATATGCATAATGAAGTTGGTCTAATATGATTAACGTTATTATTGTTTTATTTTGATTTCTTATTATTTTAATTATTTATTTATTATTATTTGTTATTATTTTTCATTCTTTATTGTGTTTAGTTATTAGTATTTTTTTTTGTGTGGTTCATGATAAATGCTTCGAACTCCTTTTGGACAATTCCTCTGTATAGTATTCAGATTTAACATTATATTTGTGTAATTTTTGTAAATTCATATCACTTTCAAGAAATATGATTACGTATCTTTATAGTTGTATTTTTCACTTTGCAATTTTGTTTACTGGGTTTAATATTAACCCCTTAATGTATGTAATGTGTGTCATCAATTTTTTCACAATTATGCTTTCTTTTTATTTTCTCATATGTTTAGGTAATTTTCACCTTTTGCAATTATGTACTTGTGTAATTTTTTTTCACACCTATACGGTCCAGTTTATTATTGCTTAATTTATTATTTTCTTTTCGCTTATTCATTTTCACTACAAGTTACACGCTTAGGCTATGTTCACACGGAGTATTTTGGGGGAGGAATATCTGCCTCAAAATTCCGTTTGGAACTTTGAGGCAGATATTCCTCTCCCTGCACGCCGATTTTCGCGGCAATTATCGCGCCGTTTTTCGCCCGCGGCCATTGAGCGCCGCGGGCATAAAACAGCGAGATATACGCTTTCTCCTGCCTCCCATTGAAGTCAATGGGAGGTCGGAGGCGGAAGCGCCCGAAGATAGGGCATGTCGCTTCTTTTTCCCGCGAGGCAGTTTTACTGCTCGCGGGAAAAAGACGCCGACACCTCCCATTGAAATCAATGGGAGGCGTTCTCGGGCCGTTTCTGCCGAGTTTTGCGACGCGGTTTCCGCGTCAAAAAACTCGGGAAAATACCCAGTGTGAACATAGCCTAAATCTCCACTCTACAGGGTTTTTTTCTCCATATAATCAACTCCATAAATTTTCATTCTAGTATTGTTCCGGACACATTCTTTGTAGTGATTTGTTCCCTGGGTTCACTATGTCATTCTGGTCTTTTTGACTTATAAATTCAAGATATTTTAGTATTTTGACTCACATTATTGTGATTCATCTCTGGCGATGAGGTGCGCATGCTCGTTGTAACTGCTGGCGGTGACGCATTGCCCTCTCCGGCTCATTAGGCGCACTGCGCATGTCCGGAACTCCCGTTACCCGTCGAGAATCCGGATGTGCGCTCCAGTACTTGGAGTCGGAAGTGGGGCTTGCCTCATTTCCGGCCGCGCCATTGAGCATGCGCCGCTGCTCACGTTAGTAGTAATGAGACACATCTGGTACACTCTCCCCACAGTATTTAAGGGCTGGGTATTGTCAGGACACAACACACACCCGCTGAGGAAGCACCTACAGCGAAACGCGCATTGGGGTTCATGTGGTAGAGTGAATAGTGACCATCATCTTTTTTGCTGCTATGGGTAAGGCTGCCGTTTTGAGTGATATATCTGTGCACTGACACTTTTTCCTATTTCCCCTTCCACTAATCAAGTATATTTACAGTGTTCAGGGATAAGCTATATGGAACCCCTTTGGGTTTATAAATATATCTTTTAATTACCCGATACAGCCTGTACATCTATACATGTCATCCAGCAATTGTTATATTTCGCTCCATTAATTTGACTAGGGTCTTGTCCTTATATGTATTTTTAATATATCGTTTGTTATATTTGTCTAAAAATGCTTTTTTTACTTTTATATACAATTGGCTATTAGCTCTAGTCTTTCTTTCTTGTATGGTTTATCTTAGTGGTTTTTAGCGATCGGCATCGACACAATTTGATTGTAAGGATGTCGATTGTTGCATTGGCAACCAGAGGCCTAACAATGGCCTCCTCGTACGATAGCCTATTAGGCACCGCCCAGTGACAAGACCTAATACTCGTGAGTAGTACAATACATTAGCGTAAAGATCAGAGTTGCAGGCCCTCAAGTCCCCCAGTGGGACAAAAAAAGAAAGTTGAAGAAAAGTTTAAAAAGAAAAGTTTCAAGTTAATAAAAACAAGCACTGCCTTTTTTCCTATAATAAGTCTTTTATTATAGTAAAAAAATGAAAACGTTAAAAAAAGTACCCATATTTGGTACTGACCATGTGCACTCCTGGCAACGTTACATTGATGACATTTCTTTTATCTGGCAAGGATCGGAGTCTGGTCTGATGAGTTTCATGCAGCAGCTTAACAATAACCCATTCAACATT
Organism: Rhinoderma darwinii; assembly: GCF_050947455.1. Lineage (NCBI taxonomy): Eukaryota > Metazoa > Chordata > Amphibia > Anura > Rhinodermatidae > Rhinoderma > Rhinoderma darwinii. Next base: position 272,205,913 of record NC_134687.1, on the reverse strand, counting down.
AAATTAACATATAAACACCATCAACAACGTGTAGAATTTCTGGACGTACAGATCTTTTCAGATGGTCTAGGCTTCCTACACACTGATGTCTTTCGGAAATCAACATCAGTTAAGTCTCTGCTGCATGCCTCATCAGCCCATACTCAGTCCACCATTAAAGCTATCCCGGTTGGTCAGTTCCTCAGGATGAAGCGGATCTGCCTTATTTGAACAGCAATCCAGAGATCTGAAATGAAGATATAGAGATAGGGGTTATGGCAATAGAACCATCAAGCTAGGTTATAGGAGAGCAAGAGCAACCCCACGCACCGATCTCCTGAGATCTAAACAACAATGTGTGAGTGAGCCAGGTGTACGATTTATATCTACATACAATGGACAGTGGAACAAGATGAGGACTATCTTGGAAAGACACTGGTCCTTCTTGAGATCTGAGCCACAACTGGCCCAAAATCTATCGGAAAGACCCATGATGACAGCCAGAAGAGCTAAAAATGTAAAGGATTTTCTCGTTAAAAGTCACTACATACCACGTCAGGTATGTCCATTTGGTTCTCGTGGACCTAGAAAGGGATGCTACCCATGTGGTGATTGTAGATCTTGTGTCAATATCTGTCGGGCAAATAACTTTTCTTCAGCCGATGGAACGAGGCAATTTGAAACTAGAGAATATATTTCTTGTAGCACGACACATGTGGTATATTCTTTCTTGTATGGTTTATCTTAGTGGTTTGTAGCGATCGGCATTGACACAATGTGATTGTAAGGATGTTGATCGTTGCTTTGGCAACCGGAGGCCTAACAATGGCCTCCTCGTACGATAGCCTATTAGGTCCCGCCCAGTGACGAGACCTAATAGGCGTGAGTAGTGTAATGCATTAGAGTAAAAATCAGAGGTGCAGGCCCTCAAGTCCCCCAGTGGGACAAAAAAAAAAGTTGAAGAATAGTTTAAAAAGAAAAGTTTCAAGTTAATAAAAACAAGCACTGCCTTTATAATAAGTCTTTTATTATAGTAAAAAAATGAAAACGTTAAAAAAAGTACACATCTTTGGTATCGCCGCGTCCGTAACGACCCAATCTATAAAACTATAATGTTATATTTCTCACACAGTGAACAACGCAAAAAAATAAATAAACAATGCCATAATCGCTATTTGTTTTTTTATTACGATCCCTCCCAAAACCTGGAATGAAAATCATAAAGTCTCATGTACCACAAAATGGTACCAATAAAAACGACAAACCGTTCCGCAATAAACAAGCCCTTACACAGCTTTTTGGACTTAAAAAGAAAAAAGTTCTGGCTCTCAGAATATAGCAACACAACATGTGCAGAGTGTCCAAAAGCGGATGAAATCGGGCACCATTTATAAGTGCGACACTGGGCACATATCTCTGAAATATTATGTATTTACCGCATTATTATACCCTCTTATCATGCCCTGATGTACTCCGCACAGCTTACATATGACCCCACATTATAAACTGAAATACCAGCAAAATCTACGCTCCAAAAGCCAAATAGTGCTCCCTTCTGAACCCTACAGTGTGCCCAAACAGCAGTTTACGTCCACATATATGACATCGTCATACCCGGGAGAACCAGCTTAGCAGTTTACAAGGTATTTGTCTTCGGTGGCACAACTGGGCACAACGTATTGGTGGATTAAGTGGCTTGTGATATAAGTAGAGTTATAAAACCGTATTGTGTTGCTGTATTTTTGTATTGTGTTGCTGTATTTCTGTGTTTGTGACTCTGTATTCCTTCCAGCTGAGCAGCTGACTAGGGGGAGGAGTTAATTGGTCTCAGGTGATATAAATTAGACTGCAGAACTCACTCTGAGCTTGGTGGATTAAGTGGCTTGTGATATAAGTGGAGTTATAAAACCGGATTGTGTTGCTGTATTTCTGTATTGTGTTGCTGTATTTCTGTGTTTGTGAATCTGTGAAAATAAAAGTGCCCAAATCATTTCAAATAATCACATTTCTGATACTGAAAGTGAAACATTTAAAAGGCAAGTTAAAGTGCATGTTCACAAATGCCAGAAGTCTAGCAAGCAAAATGGGGGAGCTGGAGGCCTTGATACTGGAAAAAAATATAGATATAGTTGGTGTTGGTGAAACATGGCTAGACTCATGACATGATTGGGCTGTAAATCTACAGGGTTTTACACTGTTTCGGAAAGACAGGGCGAATAGGAAAGGTAATGGTGTATGTCTGTATGTGAGAAGCGATATGAAGGTGAGTGTGAATGAGACATTAGAGGGTGAAGATTGTGAGGAGGTTGAAACCTTGTGGGTGGAATTACAAAGGGAGGTAAACACTGAAAAAAATTACTTTTGGTGTAATCTATAGACCTCCCAATATAACTGAGGAGATAGAATGTCAGCTATATAAACAGATGGGGCGGGCTGCACAGGCTGGTACTGTAGTGATAATGGGAGATTTTAATTACCGGGATATTAATTGGTGTCATGGTGCGGCTTCAACTGCAAAGGGGAGACATTTCCTCAACCTGTTGCAGGAAAATTTTATGGGCCAGTTTGTGGAAGACCCGACTATAGGTGAAGCTCTGTTAGACCTGGTGATTTCTAATAATGCAGAGCTTGTTGGGAACGTCAATGTTCGTGAAAAACTAGGTAACAGTGATCATAATATAGTTATACTTTACATATACTGTAAAAAACAAACACAGGCTGGTAGGACAAAAACACTTAATTTTAAGAAGGTCAATTTCCCCAGGATGAGGGCTGCAATTCAGGATATAGACTGGGAAGAACTAATGTCAAATAATGGTACAAATGATAAATGGGAGATTTTCAAATCTACTTTGGGTAATTATAGTGCAAAATGTATTCCTATAGGTAACAAGTATAAACGACTAAAATTAAATCCCACGTGGCTTACACCTTCTGTAAAAGGGGCAATACATGACAAAAAAAATGGCATTTGAAAAATACAAATCTGAGGGTACAGCTGTAGCCTTTGTAAAATATAAAGAGCATAATAAAATCTGTAAAAAGGTAATAAAATCAGCAAAAATACAAAATGAAAGGCAGGTGGCCAAAGATAGTAAAACAAGTCCCAAAAATTTCTTCAAGTATATAAATGCAAAAAAGCCAAGATCTGAACATGTAGGACCCCTAGATAGTGGTAATGGGGAGTTAGTCACAGGGGATCAAGAGAAGGCAAAGTTACTAAATGGGTTCTTCAGCTCTGTATATACAACAGAAGAAAGAGCAGCTGATGTAGCTGGTGCCAGTGCTGTTAATTAGAGATGAGCGAACTTATGAAAAGTTCAGTTCGCCGAATTTCATGAAAAAGTTCGATTCGGACCGAACTAGTTCTGACCGAACCTGTAATACAAGAAAGCCCCTAAAAATCATGTATAACACTGTTTAAAAGCCCTAGAAGCCCTGTATAACACTCTTAGGTCACCCATGAGTGTATCCAAGTACTTTTGAGCTGTCTTTAAGGCAAAGTTAGTGTCAAAGTTACGCCAACATGTATGGCTATAGGAAAACGGATGGGACACGGTGATAACTAACAGAAACCACTGCACTTGTGCATGTTGTATGCTTAATGCATTGTTAAAAAAGGTACAAAAATTAACAATTTTTGGCAGCAGATGCCTGCCAGGGTTCATACATATAAGGTGGTAAAAGAAGAAGCAATGGCTTTTGACAAGCCCTCAAAAAATGTACCCTTTATGGTGGCAGATGCCTGCCGGGGTTCATCCATACATGGATGTAAAAGCAACAAGCAATGGCTTTTCACAAGCCCTCCAAAAATGTACCCTTTTTATTGGCAGATGCCTGCCGGGGTTCATCCATACATGGATGTAATGTAAAAGCAACAAGCAATGGCTTTTGTCAAGCCCTCCAAAAATGTACCCTTTTTATTGGCAGATGCCTGCCAGGGTTCATCCATACATGGATGTAATGTAAAAGCAACAAGCAATGGCTTTTGACAAGCCCTCCAAAAATGTAGCCTTTTTATTGGCAGATGCCTGCCGGGGTTCATCCATACATGGATGTAAAAGCAACAAGCAATGGCTTTTCACAAGCCCTCCAAAACTTTACCCTTTTTATTGGCAGATGCCTGCCGGGGTTCATCCATACATGGATGTAATGTAAAAGCAACAAGCAATGGCTTTTGTCAAGCCCTCCAAAAATGTACCCTTTTTATTGGCAGATGCCTGCCGGGGTTCATCCATACATGGATGTAATGTAAAAGCAACAAGCAATGGCTTTTGACAAGCCCTCCAAAAATGTAGCCTTTTTATTGGCAGATGCCTGCCGGGGTTCATCCATACATGGATGTAAAAGCAACAAGCAATGGCTTTTCACAAGCCCTCCAAAACGTTACCCTTTTTATTGGCAGATGCCTGCCGGGGTTCATCCATACATGGATGTAATGTAAAAGCAACAAGCAATGGCTTTTCACAAGCCCTCCAAAAATGTACCCTTTTTATTGGCAGATGCCTGCCGGGGTTCATCCATACATGGATGTAATGTAAAAGCAACAAGCAATGGCTTTTGACAAGCCCTCCAAAAATGTACCCTTTTTATTGGCAGATGCCTGCCGGGGTTCATCCATACATGGATGTAAAAGCAAAAAGCAATGGCTTTTCACAAGCCCTCCAGGCCTGCTTGTAGCAGACGGGAGTGGAGGTGTATTGGTGGTAGTAGAGGTAGCCAAAACAGACAGCAAGGGTGGTGGCAGTAGTAGTAGCAGCACATTAAAAAAAGAGACTGGACGACAGTCACAGGACAAAGCCCTGTGGTGGGGCAGGCCTCAGGTCTGCTTGTAGCAGAAGTGCGGCAGTGGAGGTGTATTGGTGGTAGTAGAGGTAGCCAACACAGACAGCAAGGGTGGTAGTAGTAGTAGCAGCACATTAAAAAAAAGAGACTGGACGACAGTCACAGGACAAAGCCCTGTGGTGGGGCAGTCCTCAGGCCTGCTTGTAGCAGACGGCAGTGGAGGTGTATTGGTGGTAGTAGAGGTAGCCAACACAGACAGCAAGGGTGGTAGACTGGTAGTAGTAGTAGTAGCAGCACATTAAAAAAAGAGACTGGACGACAGTCACAGGACAAAGCCCTGTGGTGGGGCAGGCCTCAGGCCTGCTTGTAGCAGACGGCAGTGGAGGTGTATTGGTGGTAGTAGAGGTAGCCAACACAGACAGCAAGGGTGGTAGACTGGTAGTAGTAGTAGTAGCAGCACATTA